>NC_134829.1:34420365-34533397 GCF_004210375.1 Tachypleus tridentatus
TTGCAATGATTATGTTGCCCTTACTCATCCTGATCTAGACAGGGTAATCTTGTAACAGAGAATTAATTATTAATATCAACTTGATATTTCTATGATTCTGGGATATATGCAAGTTTGATTATGTTGTGAGAAATAAAAATTGTTGGGATTAAGAACAGGTAAATGATAAAGTTAAGTATATCAGTTTCTTACTGTTACAAAGGTCACATACATAATGTATTTCTTTTTTTATCATTGTGTTAAGGGTATGTTTATCATCATAACTTAGGAAGCGTTCCTCAATGTAAAAATTATATTTAAAAAAATTTTAGATTCATAATATCAGAGTTTCTTTACAATAAGAGAATTGTTTGTTTGTTTTTGAATTTCTCATAAAGCTACTCAAGAGTTATCTGCACTAGCCATCCATAATTTAGCAATGTAAGACTAGAGGGAAGGCAGCTAGTCATCATCACCCACTGTCAACTCTTAGGTTACTCTTTTACCAATGAATAGTGGGATTGGCCATCACATTATAATGCCCCCTTGACTAAAAGGGCGAGCATGTTTGGTGCGATGGGGAGTTGAATGCTTTAACCCACCTGGCCATGCCGGGCCACAATAAGAGAAAACTATACGACTTGCTGTATGTTAAAAATTTAGGTTTCTTGTTTTTGGCTTTGTCACAGTTTTCCAGTAAAATGTATGATTTCTTCACACATCTAGCATTATTAATGCTTAGCTTGAAGAAAATAGGCATACATATCACTCATGAAATACAGTTATGTGCATAAGTAAAATTTCCAATATTTTGAAGAAATATCCTTTTAATTATTTTATTATTATTATTATTAATTATTTTAATGCCCAAAGAAAAGAAATGTTTTAGATAAATAATTGAACATAATTTTTATTTACACTAGATTTTTGATTTTAAATGTCTGTTAAAACTGGGTAATTACCTAGACAAATAACATACTGAAAGATTAATCTTAACATAATGTTATGAAAAATGCTGTTTTGAAGTTACTGTGATAAAAATGAAAAAAATGCTAATTTTGATTAGCTTTATGATAAATATCTATTAAAACTAAGTTGTTTCTGAAATTTGTGAAAAAAATCTGTCTTATTTGGTGTTCTTTTTAGGAAACGGAGGAAATCTTGTCAGATGTTTTGCAAGTGGAAGTTTTTCGACAAACCGTTGCAAGTAATGTGTTAGTTGGGAGTTACTGTGCTTTAAGTAACCAAGGAGGGTTGGTAAGTTTTATCAGTTACAGTTAAATGAAGAGTAGTAAAGAGTATCTTGTCATTTTTTACATTGTTCAAAGGTTTTAGCCAAGTTCTTTGAATTGAGATGAGTAAATTGTTTCAAAGTAATAATTTCAGTTTTTACACTTACTGGACAAGTGATTATTATTACAGGAATTTTCAAATTATGCATGATGTTATTTTAATCATGTAACTATTTTTGTTGCTAAAATGAAATTTTGGTTTATTTATTAAATGTTTATGTTAATGCTTTGTTCTTTACCCATAACTGCTTATAGTTTTAAAGATTTCAAATTATGTCTGTTATTTATCAAGACTCGATTTGACCAGAAAATAACAAACATTGTGAAGTCCTCTTTAAGATTTGCATTTCAGTATTCTTATTTGTTTTTAAAATATATTGAATTTGTGACATGCTTTTAAAAATCATTTATATAAGTTAATACAATAAATCATTAAAGTTAACAGAACTTATATAATGTTGAAGATACTGCAGGGTGTTTGAAAAGTCACTATGCACTTATATATTTATTAACAGACGAAACTGCACAGTGACTTTCTGAACACCCTGTATAACTAGATATGAAGCCAAATCTGTTATTTGATTCATCTCTTGTACTGAGTTACACCTGTTGTGGGGAATTCATCCTTCGTCAGTAACTCTGAACACCACTATAAGAAGTGGTGAATCGAATGATAGGTTGGTTTTCCTATTTAGTACCTAAATAGCTTGTCTACTTAATAATTCAGAAAAATAAATTAGTAGCATCAGTGCTGCATATTCTTCAAATTCTATACAAGATCACTATGGTTAGTAAAAGATAATTAAAAACACCATACAAAGTGTTATATGATATTTCAAATGTTGTGCTATTTGTTGCTGTGAAAACCTGCCTTTTTAAACTATTTTACAAGGCAATTCACATTTGTAGTATGTCAATCTACTTTTAGTATTACAATATGCTGACTGTTAAAATGTTTGCTTGAGAATTCTAGCTATCCTACATGTGAAAAGGCTAGGCACTTTTTCAGTGACCTGAAAACAAATCAGGCATCCCTTTTTAGTTTGACATTTGAGACAAACATTTGGAAAAGTATTTCTCTAATGGTTACTCATTAATTACTCTAGTTATTGTCACTTAACCTGTGTTAATTGTACATACATGGATGTGCTGGCTGGCCACTTTATTAGTGCCTCTGTACTCTTTCAGGCTTGTGCCTGAACTGAGCTGAGGGTGATCAAATGATGTGTCAAGCTATATCTACTGCACTAAATGATTGGGGCAAACATTTAAAAGAAGCATGACAGTGGATCTAGCAGATGCCACAGTGTTCAAGACAATTGTATTGATAGACTGCTCCAAGACATCAGTCATTTGACCTTATCAATCACCAGTGGCAATAGGTTAATTCAACATCTGCTCTTAGGTTCATTGTGGCCCAAAATATGTAATGACAGAAGGTATAGGAAAGCATTTAGATATTTTAGTAAAGTCCAGTCAATAGGCTGATGGAGGCATTCAGTACATGGCAAGCCACAACCATCTCTATTCACATCTTTTGAAGAACGCTGCAATGAAATCTCTGTAGTAGTAATAGACTGTTTCATAAATCACTGATCTCTTTTATCTGGAAGAAAAAATGTTGTGAGTGGTGCAGGCAGTCCACAAATTGATCTGTTGAGGACTGATGGATAGTGATGTAGTCTGATAAGTTATGCATTACCTTTATTGTAAAGATAGAGGAAGGCATTTTTTTACAAAGCCACGTGAATCACTTGACCTTTCTTGTATTATACCTTCAGTTTATGCTTTTAAAGTGAATCATAGTTTTTCTAGCATATCCAGGACCCTTTGATTTCTTTAGAATGTAGCATAAATTCCAGAACTTCAGCATAATTTCTAATGAAGTGTATGTTGTAATACTTCATATGTGTTCTGCTGGGAATGATATTGTGAAGACATCAATGCTCTCATTCTTTGCAGACATTGGACATATTCATGCATAGCTTGAGGAACATGATGGAGAATATAGGCATCTCCAATGGCCACTGCAATTTCATATCTTACTTCAATTTAGCATCTATGAAATGAACTTAAAAAAAATGCCATCATGATTCTTTGCATACCTTGCTCAATATAAAGTATAGAATATTAATGGCTGAATGAGAAAAACCTGCTCAGGACATCTTCCAACCATGTGCCATGCTATTTCATGGTTGTTAATCAGGCAAAAGGTGAATCAGCTTCTTATTACATATATGTCCTAATAAAGGAGCTAGGAAGTGTATATACATATATAAGTAGGTGTATAGCTACCATTTTGTCATTTATTACAATAAAATAAATTATGATAACTTTAATAATTTGTGTTTATGAATGCCTTCTGTTTTATTAATAAATTTCATAGACATTTAAGAAATAGAGAATATGACAACCCAAGTTTCTTCACTCTGTGTTGCTTGTTAAACATACCTTTACAGATATCTTTAAAAGTGTTTATTATGAAACAGGTTTAGTCTTTACTGAATGTTTTTCATATGAACTGTTCTGGGAATTGCAAGCATACTGGAGTCACACTCATCAAATGACGAAAAGTTTTAATACTGTAGAAGTCACACACAATGTCAAAAATGCAGTGTGTGCATAGTTCATTACAGTTTGTGTGAGAGTTGTTTATTATATGCAGTTCTGAGCCTCTGCTATAATAAGAGAAGCCTACTATAAATTATGCAATGCAGTGTAAAAGTTTGATGTCAAATACCTATATTGTAAGTAAAAATTCAGTAGTATTTTGTTGTTTGTTTAAACTCAGCTTATTTTGAAAAATCAAAGTGTTTCCTTTGCCTACAGTATAGCCTCGTTTTCAGTTTTACCAATTACTCTGAAGATTTTGGGGTATAGAATCACACCACAGTCACCTAAAACATGCTGAACAGTGTCTTGAGCCTAGGATATCTTATAAACAATTTTCCAGTCTGTTGATAGTTGAGCCCGATTGTCACAGTCCTAGGGTCCAAACAGTTCAAGCATTGTCAGACATGCACTAGGTGAATGTGATGTAGTTTTATATCCTAAGATTTTAAAAGTAATTGGTGAAGATATCGGCTTCATATATTGGTAAATTGGGTGTGTCACAGTCTAAGCTGTTGATGTTTATCAATACCCAAGTATGTGATAGTAGATTTAGAATGTTTGCCTTTTACATTGGTTGTATATTAAACATTCTTTGTATATAAACTCTTCCAAGAAGCTGTTGAAAGTTAACTACTTAATAACAACTATTTTGTGTTGGTATTTGTTACATGTAACTAGACATAACATAAACAACTTGTTATGCTGGATGAGCATTTGAATTTTTTGGTTTTTTAACTGACTGTAAACACATTAACAGTGAAGCCATTTAATGAGTTTATTTTGTGTAGTTATGATAAGTTTTATATTTTATGTATCTGCTACATGCTGTAAATTTTGTTTTGATTTGCATGTTTAATTTGTGTTTAACGATTTACAATTCATGTAACTTTGGTTACCACAAGTACCATTAAATCATCACATAAGATATTCTATGCATTACTTTTAACTTAAATATTTGGATTGCTTGTGTATAAAAAAAGCATTACTTATAAAATTATTGATTACAAGTTTCACTTACTGAATGAACATAATGATAAGGAGTGGTTATCTGATATTAGAGTGGGTGGAAAAATATGAAATAAATTTGTATGTACATATTTATCAGTTTACACCATTGACAATAAACATGAAGATCCTTTGTTTTCTCTGTGTTATGAAGGTACACCCTCAGACCTCTGTGGGAGATATGGAGGAGTTGTCTTCTCTTCTCCAAATTCCTTTAGTGGTAAGTTGAGCATGAAAAACCAGTGTTCAAAATTACTGAAATTTGTATCCATAACAAAAATTTTGTTTGCAAAGTTTCAGGCAGAAACCCTACATTAGGCAGTTTAAACCATGTTACATAGGAAAAAGGCTTGGACAGAATCATTGAAGGGTAAGAACATAAAGAAATTCAATATTGCGTGCATACTGTATGAAGCACATTAATAAAAATATTTTGAGAAGGAACATTGTTGCATGTTGAAAACAAAAAACAAATATTAAAGTGATAGTAACTGGATTCCATTTTTAAGACTGTTTGTAGAAACACTTCAACAGTGTTTCTTCTAACAATGTTTTTGTTAAAGTGCTCCACACGGTGTGTACATAATTTAGAATGTTTGTATTCTAACCCTTCAAAGATTCTGTCTAATCAATTTTTCTATGTAACACGATTTAAACTGCCTTACAAAGGACTTCTGCCTTAAGCGTTGCAAATCATAATAATTTTTGCTATAGACATGTGTTTTAATTAATTTGAATGCTATTTTTCCTTATTTTTCCCCATTTTGTGGTCCTTTGTAGTGTAAGCTAGATATGAATGTTGAAAGTACAGTCAATGTTTTTAAACTAATGCTAAAAATAGTTAAAATAGGTTATCTACCTGAACTTATTACTCTCTGCTTTAGGTTTTTACTAAAAGTTTCAAACTGTTCATGAAGTTAGAGAATATAAAATTATATCTACTGTATGTATAATTCTAAATAATATGAGAAAATGTCAAGTAAAATGTTTTTTCATTGTGTAGCACTTTTGTTTATTTGTTTTAATCTAATATTAATGCATTTAATATGGAATCATCATATTAGCAGATTTGTCACTTCCATAGATTTTTAGTTGTAATCATAAATGTTGAGACATGGTGTTTGTTTATATTACATATGTTATCAAGAAATAAAATCTAAGTATTTCTGTAGTAGGGCTTAAATTATTGACAAAATGTTCACATTAAAGATTTTCATGATCCAGTGAATGAATATTACTGTACATATATTCACAACATCATTATTATGTATATTTTTAGTTTTATAATTATTGTTTAATTTGTTCTGTTATCTTCCCTTGTTGATTCCTGTGAATTGGAAACTTTATTTCATCTCTTATGTCATGTTTGTTTTAGCACTTTCAATTTAGATTGCACACCATCTATGAAGCTAATTGCCTTTCTATGCAACAACTAAAACTTGTTCCCTCTTCTAAGTTCTGCTGAAACTTGCAGGAATTTTGGATTTTTATATGTTAAGAATTCTTCATGCTGTATTTTTGTATATATTTCTAAGTCAAGCACATTTAACATGAAATGATTTGAAGTATAAATGAATTTACCACTTTCTTAAATTGATGGTCATAATTATGAATTTTAAATTTAAACAAAAATAAGAAATTAGCGAAAAGCATTTATTCCTGAAATAGGCAGGTACAGTAAACCGAGGAAGTGACATTATTGGTGCAGGGATGGTTGTGAATGATTGGTGTGCTTTCTGTGGAATAGACACAACAAGTACAGAAGTTTCTGTGATTGAAAGTGTGTTCAAACTTAATGAGGCTCAGCCTTTGAACATTTCCAGCAACATTAGAGCATCACTAATAGGAGGGTTTGTATAGACTTTTCTATATGGGTTAAAAGGTTTTATTTATCACAAACAAAGAATTAAATGCCAAACTTGTGTGTGTAATTGAATATGTATATATGGGAATTGCAGAGGTTTCTTCAAGAAATTATTATGAAATTTATTAATAAATTTAGTAGAATGTAAAAGTATATCTACTCTACATGATATGATATTTTATTTTCTAGCATTTAAAATGTGTATTCAAGTCTCCTACATTAGTAGGAGACAAAACTAAAATATTTTGTATCTAATGCTGTGGATTTAATCTTGCATAAATAGGGAGATGAATTTGGTGAACTTTAATTGGTAGAAGCTTCGAAGTTCATTCAACATTTTGTTGATTTGTATCCATAACATTTAGGCAGTCAGTAGTTTTGTGCATATGGAGATTATTCTTTGCATGTTACTATAAAGATGATTCATCATGTATGTATGTTGGTTACAATTCATGACATAGAGATAGCTAGCTTGATTAATATTTGGTGTGGAAAATGGAAAATGTCTGACAACATATGCAGAATATTTTGTTTTAAGGCTTTGTCTAAGAAACAAGATCAAAAGCTACCCTGAAATAAGACATGTATAGACTTTGGGTTTAAGTTTAAGGACCCAAGTAGTTAGTCAGTTAAATGGGTGAACTATTACCTTCTATGAAGCAAGATATGTAATTAGCATCTAATGAGGTAATTGGAGTTTAAAAATCATTATCGAACATTGTACTTTTTACAGTTTTTGTTTTATTACCAAGAATTCTCAGCTAGTAGATATAAAGAGTGAATAGGTAACTATGCATCTAATTAGTATGAAATCCTTGTTATTTTAAGCAGGTACACAACTGTCATATTTGTCTTTGTTATACTAGTATACAATCATTTATCACTTCATGCTACATGTATTTCAAATATATTGGTATATAGAAGGAAAATTAAATAACGTTTTACATCTATAATAATAAATGGGTGTGCCTGCATGTATGTGAGCTCCTAAGCTCCTAGATGAAAGAACCTTAGAAGTCCGAAATTTTGCACTCGTACTAAGTCAACCGTGAGGGTGTGCACCTAGATATTATTACTTATCTGTGTGTGTGTATGCATGCATATCTTTTCGTTAGGTAAGATAGTGAAAAAATGCATAGAAAAGAATATGTGACCTCCATGGCTCCAAAAGCAAAAAATCTAAAAACCTGTAATTTTACATCCATACTAAGTGGACCTTGAGGGTGTGCACCTGGGTATTATTACTTATACACATGCAGGAGTGCATGCACGTGCACATTTTTCCTTGGGTTATTGGGTTGATATATTCTAGATCATTGTGTCAGTGTCGCATTCTGAACCTTTTTAACACAGAAGAACAGTAAAAAATATTTTCAACATTTTTATTTCTCAGAAACATAAAAAAGTCATAGAATAAGTGCAGTAAATGAAAAATTATTTATTATCAATGAACTTTTATTATTAGTTTTTATTATTAAATTTAAAGTTGGATCAATATGTTTACTTTCATGGTAAATTTTATACACCTGGCTCTAGTCCAGGTTAGCTTACACTGTGTCAGAAGAGAAATTAAGTGTGATGTGATGAACTACATCACACTGCTTCTATACACATACAACAATGTGGTGTATAGTGGCATGAATGAGGCCTGATGTTATTGTTATTCAATATACAGAAATTATAAAATGAAATTTATTAACTATAAAGTTGAAAATAAAATTATTTTCTAATTTAGAGTTTTTATTGATTAAAGAGGCTTGTTTTTTTATTATTTAAGTTTAAAATTGGATAGATATTTTTGCTTTCATGTTAAATTTTATTCTCCTAGCCTTAGGTTGGGTTATCTTTACCTTAAGCTTATTTATTAATTTCTTTTGTTCATACCAACATTCTCTACACTTACAAGATTTCACAGTGCACTTTTACCTCCATTCACTAAAATCTTAGTGGGTAGAAATTAATAAAACAGTAAAAAATTGTAATAGATTCTGATAAAATGTGATGTAAATTTGTTTTACAAATAAGAATCTGAAATATTTAACACAGTTATAAAGTTCATTGATAATAAATAATTCTTCATTCACTGCACTGTCTTTATGACTTTATGTTTATTGAAAATAAAAGTTTAAAATATCATAAACTTTTCTGTGCTGAAGTAGGTTCAGATTGCACACACTGACAGTGATCTAAAATATGTCAACCTAATAACTCAAGCAAAGTTGGATACTTTTGTAAGGAGTCTTATTATACAAGCCATTCATCTGTGACTTCTGTTTGACCTTCAGAGCAGTAGGTAATTGACCATCAAAAGACACTAGCATTTTTGTCATTTAATAATCCAACCATGATTATAAATATTTAGATCAATTTTAAACAAAAATGATAACTGTAGAAAGAACTGCATTCTTCACAGGAAAAATCACACTGATAATAGATTCATAAGCTTCTTCTAGTAACTTATTTCACATTTTTTGATAGGATTTTCCAGATAACGTAGAAATGGTTTGGTGTCAATTTCAGTTTTAGTTATAAAACACAAACTGTGTTTGGAATTGATCACATGAAAACATTTAACCCTTAGCTCCTAATGCAGCTTCTAATTAAAGAAGTTACAAATTAAATTACTTGTACAGAGATGAAACCTTAAGACATCACCATTTGTATTCAAAAGCCGTTTCTTTGTGAAAAAGTTAAATATGATTTAAAATCTTTGTTAACCTTTTACTTAAGAACTTATAAAGTGGGGTTTGTATTTTCTGAAATTGTGGTAAATTTCTTGGCCATCACAAATAAGTTTCCAGGATGTATCTTTTACATGTGTGATCACTTTCATGTTCGTTTTTAAGCTTTTAGATAAAACTTGTTTTAGTATTTGTTTTTTTGAAAAATAATAAACAGTGGTACCATTAATAAAAAATCTCTAAAGGTTGCATATGATTCATACAAGATATTTAATTTATGGATTTCTTGTAGCTACTTCCAAATAATATTGCTTGGCATTCTATCTCAACATATACACACAGACACATGCTATATATTTTTATATCTTATACTAACCAAAGCTTTATGTGGAGAGTGCACTCAACTCTTAATCTGAGAGTCACAGGTTAGAATCCCTATTACACCAACATGTATTCACCCTTTGAGCCTTGGAGTTCCTTATAATGTTATGGTCAATACCACTATTTGTTGGTAAAACAGTAGCCCAAAAGGTTGGTGGTGGGTGGAGATGACTAGCTGCCTTCTCTCTAATCTAACATTGGTGAATTAGGGATGGCTAGTGCAGATAACTCTCACGTACCTTTTGAATGAAATTTAAAAAAAAAAAAAAAACATTTATGTATATATCAACAGTTTAGTTAAGAAAATAAATTATTTTGTATATCTTTTGGTGTGCTTGCAAGTTAATAAAATTTTTGAAGCAGAAATAGATAAATCAGATTACTTTCACTATGGCAAAGTAAACAAATTTTTTAGATATCTTGCAATCTGAAAGGGTAGTTTTAATGAATACAGAAAATCTTTCAGTTTATGTACTAATTTTGATTGATTTGTATTTTTACCTTAATGTACTGAGATTCTCTTCTGTATATATTTACAGCTTGGCATAAACTAGATGGAAACAATCATATGGAATGTTCCAGATTCAGTAAGATTCCAAAGACAATAGAACATTTTTTTAATTACTCAAATGTAAACCATCAGTACTGTATGATCGATATTACAATAAATGTTTTGTTTTCCTGTTAACAATGTATATTGTTTTATATTACTCATATGTAAACCATCAGTACTGTATGATCAATATTACAATAAATGTTTTGTTTTCCTGTTAATAATGTACATTGTTTTATATTACTCATATGTAAACCATCAGTACTGTATGATCAATATTACAATAAATGTTTTGTTTTCCTGTTAACAATGTACATTGTTTTATACTTGTTCTTATCACTATCTAAAATAAATATATTTCTTCACAAACATTGAACTTTATGAAACTTGGTTAAGATTTGATTTCTACAAAGGGTTGAGAGATTTAGTATGATATGGATCTTGTTGTTTATATATGGTTGCAGAGTAACATATGGTTGATGTGCAAAATTAAAAGCATTGGTTAAATATGCTTCCATGGACCTTCAAACATTAATGAATTTAAAAATTATTTTGGTATTTTACTCACACAAAAATGTAAAATTTAAAATGTTAATATCTGAGCATCTTTTGAAAATGAATGAGTTAAGAGAAAGAAATTGGTTTCAAATTGGAAAATTTATTTTTGATTTGTTTTTTATTGAATAGTATGTTTAATTTTTCAAACCTCAATATTTGATGTATGGTACTTGTATTTTATTCAGTGCTGTGTATTTTAAAAGGTGTTTGAAGAGTATGTATTATAAGTACTTGTAAATTGTTTAAAAACTAACTATTTAAGATCATTCAATCTTTTTCCCTAACTGTGAAAATGCATAGTTTAGTTATTATTCTCTTCACCACCTATTACCAAGTAAGACTGGATTTTAAGATTCATTATTTAAGGTTTCTGATGAGATATGGAATTACTACAAATTTATGTAACTTGGTGTCAAACTCGGAGTTCGTGACTTTGATAGGGTAAAATTACATTATTTTAAAATAATTTGCTGAATGGCCCAGCATGGCCAGGTGGTTAAGGCACTCGACTTGTAATCTGAGGGTCACAGGTTTGAATCGCCTTCACACCAAACATGCTCGCCCTTTCAGCCATGGGGGCATTATAATGTGATGGTCAATCCCACTATTTATTGGTAAAAGAGTAGCCCAAGAGTTGGTGGTGAGTGGTGGTGATTAGCTGCCTTCTTTCTAGTCTTACACTGCTAAATTAGGGATGGCTATTGCAGATAGCCCTCGAGTAGCTTTGCCCAAAATTAAAAACAAAAGTAGAATCCCTTACCAATAATGCACACACCCTTGGATATACCATGACGGATCAATATCTGATTGTACTTGTGCTGATGCATTATTTCATCTATTTTGAAAATATCTCTCTTCAACTTAGCAGAAAAACGCCCCTACACCATGATACTGCCTACCCATGCTTCATAGTATGTGCTATACATTGAGGTGTCTTTTACCTTTATTTTGCTGGATAGACAACCTACACTTTTAAAAAAATATATCAGACTTGGACTCATCCATCCATAACACCCTTTTCCATTCATCAGCTGTCCAGTTTTGTACATTTTAACAAATTTCAATCTCTTGATAGTCTTTGGAGATCAAAGTAAAGGTTTTTAATCTGCTACACAACCAAGTATTCCACTCACTTTGAATCTTCATGATATTGTATATCTGGATGCTTCTGTCATTTGGCACATGGTCATTTTGTCTTGAGAATACATATTTATTTCAAGTGGGTTTCTCATCATCATGGATGGTACGTGATTGTTTATCTCATGCCTGACATCATTAGCAGTCTTCCTTCTGTCTCGAAGGCTGTATAAACGAAGGTGCTTAACATCAGTAACGTGTTACCTTAACATTATGTGTGTGATTCATGGTTCTTGTTGTTGATAAACGTTAATTGCAGTTTAAATTTCAACTACTTAATGAATTACAATAGTAATTTCTCTTTTAATCTCATCATTGTTCAAATATACATTTTATCAATTTTATTACAAAAATACCTTTTATAATTTTCTATACATTGTCTACTGGTATCCTTAAAATTTTACTTTTATTCATATAATCACAAATAAAGGCACCATATGGACCAAAAACCAAATTTTTACTAAGTAACACACAATAAAATTTGTAACAAGCAAAAACTGTAGATATTTTTCACAAATTATAGCTGAGTTAATGAAGTAACTCAACATGTATAACTGTTGATATTTGCTTCTAATTACATCTTAGTAAAGACATACATGATTTCTAGATTATATATTTGTGTACAAATTTTAGAACAATTCAATAAATTAATGAAAATTTCGTTTATTACCCACATCATTACTTTTAATGCAAACAAATATAACAGTGGTAGATATTTATAAATATTTTCAGAAACATTTACTGTGATACATATTTTCTTCAAATTTTAGATTTTACCTTTGGCTGTCTTTTTGTAAGAATAAACACTATTAGCCCAAAGTTGAGCATCAGAAAACTGAAAAAGCAACAAGTGTTATTAATTGGAGAAAAACAAAAAGTAGCAAGAGATGTTACAGAAAATGCACTCAAATAGCATACATTTCTGAAATAGTGTATAACTATTTTTCACAAAAAATTCATACCAAGATTTTCAAAATAAAATTATAGAAAAACAAAAAAAAACACCTCTCCCACTTTTCTTTTTGAATTAGTGTTGGAGATGATAAAAAACAAGAAAAACTCGTGCATACTCTGTATAGGTGTATATATTGGTTTGACTTCATGTTTCATACTCTGTACTTAAGTAAATCACCTGATCAAGTAATTCTGGGGGTATTTGCAGTGTTTTAACACAAACCAATGAGGGCATTTTGTTTCCAAAATAACAAAACATAAAAAAGTCAAAGTTATGTTTCCCAAATTACAAGAAAGAAAAAATAATCAGAACCATTTTACAGAAATCTATAATGGACCAGTAAAAATTAATTTAATAAAATTATATTTATTAATGTTATTGTGGTTTATAACAATTTTTCCCCTCATCTATAAAAAAGAAATAAAGTTTGAGATTATTACGTTTTAGGGCAAAAAGAGATTTTAAAAATAGAACTACATTTAAAAATAGGTTTATATAATAATACATAAAAGAATGAATCACTCCTAAACATAAGATTAAATATTAAGATGTCACTTTTCATATTCTATGATAGTCATTATGCTTTTTATGACAATATATACAAAAAAAAATCAGTGAAGTTCAAACTGTTGTTTCATAAGAATAAGTGACATTATCAAAAACTCTATCACAGAATATTTCTCAGCTATCTTCACACTGAAAAAATAAATAAAACATTATTAGATTTGTATTTTATTTTTCTAAGCCAATAAATGAGTAGTTCAAGTGAAGCAAAGGACACATCAATAATTAAGAAAAATGAGTTTAAATTGTCATAGATCTCATAAATGTTTGCAAGTTTTGTATTCTCGTAAAGAGGTTAATGTAACTTTATAACTGTTAATTTGTTCTGGTTTCAAGTTGACCTTGTATTTCTTGAAATATTTAATACATGTTACTGTCAGCACAAATCAATGTTTAATATGGCGTTGATTACTATAATAATGCTGACAACAATTCGTTCAAGTTCTTCAGGTGATTTCTAGATGTTATAATTTGTCATGTGTGTAATGAGAATGACCAGTCATGTAATAGCACACATTGCGCTTGGAAAATACAATCTTTTCCTTACTCTAAAAAACATTGGATTTGGCAGTCTGGTAGATCATTTTCACCTGAGAACATCCAGTAGAAGTGACAATCTGACATAGGTAAACTATAAGTACACACACTGTGTTTATGTATCTCATTTAATAAAGATTGTTCATGTTTTATATTTGTCCAGTCTCGTTATTCTGTTCAGTATCAACTTAGTTATGTAATGGTTCTAGCATTATTCCATAAATGATACCTTCATTGAATTTCTAACTTTCAAGTGGACCTTTCTGATATAGTTCTACAGTTAATTCACCTCAGTATACCACACCTCCACAGTCTGATGGCCATAATTATGTACTACAGCCTTACAGTACAATGCCCATTGTAATAAGTTATAAAAAGGACAACAAGACTATACCTTTGATAAAAATGCTACAAATACAAGTTGTTTGTGGATATCACTACCAAGGATTATCTTTATGCAGATGAATGTCCTAAAAGGTCACTGGAATTTCATCAAGTGCTTTGACAGTGGTTTTCATGAAAACTATTTATTTCAAAATATGGCTGCTAATTTCATGAAGTTTGAGCATTTAAGTTGTTGGTTTTTTTTAATTTCAAAATTTATGTTATACTGTTATTTAACTTATAGGCTTCGCATAGTAATTTAGCCTTCCATTTAAGGACCTGGATCCTTATTGCCTTGGTGAGGTTTTGAAGCCTATTTCTATCCTAAATGTTTTACTGTGCAAGTTTTTCTACTTCTAAGGAAAATGTGGAAGGCTTTCTTATTTAAGATTTGGTGTTCTTTGGCTCTACATTGCCCAACAATCTTGCAGCATAAGTAGTTGTTAAAGCATTTAATAAATACACTATTCAGTCATAAGTGTAATTATGTTAACATTGCACTTTTAAATGGTCTAGGATTTGCCAACACCAGATATATAAATGCTGAGCACACAGCCCATGAAGCCACAGCTCAAATATGTGACAATACAAAAGTGTATCAGTGTATAGAAATCATTCAAACAAAGCATGATTTAAACTCTGCACCTACAAACAAGCTTTTGTGAAAGTTAGAAAATGTTAATGTGGGGTCATTTCAATGTCCAAAAAACTAATGTCAGAAAAAGATGTGTAATTTATAATCTATACACTAACAAAAATGTGTGTTAGTGAATTCATGAGAAATGGACAATCAAACTGGGCATAAAACGGTATTAAGAAGTAACTTGGTAGCTTTGTCACCATGCTAATTCTAAACATATTCATTTATTGTAAACTATAAAACAAAGAAAAAGCTTTAAATACAACTAACAATTTCTTACCTCCCATTTCCTGAAAGTAGCTATTAGCCAAGAGAATTGGCACCCCTGATGTTAGGTATTAAAGATTTTAATTTTCAACAGTACCAATAAAATTAAAGTTACAATTTGATCAACAGATTTATTGGGTATGAATGTAAAAGTTTCTTTTCAACACTAACTGGACAGACTTCTCAATCCATCTTTTTAAGAAAACAAGAAACTGCATGTGTTATCTTTTAACTCACTGCAATGAACTTACATTTACATGAGATTTGAAGAAAGTGCAGTATTAATTCTACTAACATATTTAAGGGCTCATGGTGGTTAATCTTTTTATAGCCTTTCTCCTATATATCTTGTTAAATTGAAAACTGTTGTGTTTTAAAATCATTAAATTATTTTGTAAAAGACTTAAGGGTATGGTGAAGCATTTTAAATCCATAACTTAAATTTACTTACTCTATTATAATATCAAATAAATACACAATACCATGTAAGTTAGCCTAAAATAAAGTTTAAATCCACAATAACAGAACAACACCATATTTATGTGAATACTACTTTCAACTTTTATTTTCATATATTCTCTTCTGGATATCCAAAATGTGTTAGTGAGAAAAATACATACATTATTTTATTGTGGAAGTTTATTTTTCCAAATAATGTAAAGGGGTTCAGCTTAAAATGTCCTTCAAATATTCATGTAATTTGGCAACCTTTGAATTAACGAACTTTCCACAATTCTTCTTTGGATATAATTTCTAGTTTTGTGTATTATTTTTTGCCAATTCTAATTCTATGACCAAAATCCCTTATGAGTAAAAGAAAGCAACATTATTTACTTGATCCATTTTAACATCCTTTTTTATGTTCTGCAAGATTGGCTCTGGACTATATAGATCCCTTGTTGATTTTTTGAGGTGAAATTTATTTGAGAGTAAGAAATTTTTTATGGTGCTGAGATATTTAGAAACCTTGAAATTTTTCAGGTACTTCTCTAAAGCCAAAACATTAGAATTGTGGTTGACATAAAGTATTTTCTAATCACTTTCATATGTAGATGATGCTGTTTACTGGTCACTGTTACAAGAGAATGTTTTATTTTTATTTTGATGGGGATTTTTTTTATAAAACCTGTGGGATACCATAAAAAAGTGTATAATTTTTTTATTTCTTTATCAAGGATCATATGGTGATGTAGACTATAAGCTCTTAAAAACATTGATGTTTTAACCATTTTATGGTGACATGAGAAAAAGTGGACATACCTTAAACTTATAGAGTTTGTTGATTTTCTTTTATACAAAAATAACAGGTCCTGTTTCTGCTCCAGTTATGATAATGTCCAAACATATGAGCGAATCATTGGTTTTTCCATTCAAATTTAAATTTAATAATTCTGAGAAGCTTGTTTATCTCCTGGAAATAAAAAAAAAAACAAAGTTGAAAACCGTTTTTATTATTTGATAAAACAGAAAGTATTTCATTAACCTCAGAACCAGGTTTCTTTGTATTCTGATCCCCTGAAGGAAGTTATTTACTTTTCAAATACTTCATGAAGATAAAGGTTAGGCCATAAATATTCAATACTGTTGTTTGTAATATCATCCCTTGCATACAAGTAAATATATTTATCTTCAATACACATTTCCATAATATAACCTACCACAGGTAGCAGAATGTTTTACATTCAGATAATATTCTTCATAGGATGTCAACTTTATTAATTGATACTTTTGTATAAAGAGAATCAACGTCACATTGACCAACTTTCTTTCATTCATCTACCTATTTTTATTAGAGAAAACTTTATCATGCATACTTAAGAAAACAAGAACTTTTCTAGAACAGATGTTGTGCTGGCCATTTGGATAACGGATAAGGCTTAAGCTATTGATCTAACACAGGGGGACAGCCATGTTTATGCGTTTTACTTTTAGGCAGCCTATTCATTTATGGTAAAGACAAATTGATTCGTTTCGAGGTTTTTTATCAGATGGAAGTAATCAGCTAGTATTTTCGCATATATTTATTAATATCAGGCCTCTATTTTGGAAAAGTGAATTTAACCCAGAGTTAATCGTATTTTTATTCTACACTACATATGGTTACAGTAAATCTTTTAGTTTATTTCATAAATAGGTATAACTGGGATGACAATTTGGTTTGTTTTGTAGTATTTCGTTTCTACAACATCCTTTTTCCTTTTTTTTAAATTTTATTAAGGCTTCACAATGAAACACTAAGTCTCTCATCCCTTCTTTTCAACGAGGATAAAACCGCAGATACACTGGTAACACGACTGGGAAATGAGCGCCTTGTCACATGATTCAACGTCATATCCGATTGTAAGAACTCCTAATTTTAGTATTAGTACTCGGAAAATTCACATCATTTTCGAAACAAGGTATTAACTAATTTTAAATCATTTTATGCAGTATATAGTATAAAATTTGAGTAGATTATTAAAGAAAAAATATTGTGACAAGAAACCTTGAAAAAAGAACTTAAACTTACAATTTTGCAAGAACAGACTACTCTGTGTAATGTATGTGTGAATGTCGGCCAGAATATGGCGTCGATTTAAATGTGTATTTCTCGTACAACTGTTAGTTTTAGCGTTTTCAATTGTATTTATTCCATCATTTTAGGGGAAAACAGAAAACCAGTTTATTTAAGAACAGTGATGCTTAATAGTTGTAAGTAGAATCAGAATTATGAAATCGGTGAACTAAATAGCGGTTTAATGTTAAAATTAAAACTTAAAATGTATATTTTTAATTTTACATGTTTGTTACTGATTGTAACGTTATAATTATTAGTGTTATTGTTAATCATCAACGTACTTTTTATAATGAGTATATTAATGATATTATGATATAGTATATTGAAATTCTACTAGCACTAATAATAATAACAATCTAACATATTTTAGCTTTAATATCGGGCAAGGGATTCTTTACGTTACAGTTTGATATGGACCAAGTTCTAAGTTCTGTTTGAACTGCTTTCTAGATTTGCAGCCAGCACTTTAATTAAGAGTAACATTGGAGTCAGTACTATGTACCATTGTAAATTGTAACCTCTGGGTTTACTGGCACTTTTTACAGTTGATTTTATATCAGTAATGGTACATTTCTGTTTCTGCTGTAAATGTAATGTCTCATTAGTGAATAAATTAGTATAATTCAAATGTTTAGTATTACTGCCTACTACAGTATATGTAATTTTAATTAAAGACAATATACATAGTAATTTCATGAATATTGAATTTTTAAGTGATGATTACAAGTCTGTAATTTTTATAAATATTACTGCATAGTATAAAATGTGAGTTACATTATAATTCATAGTGAAAACTGCAAATCATGTAATATAATAATTTGTTATTTTCATGCTTTTTAAAAAAAAGAGGCATTTTTTGAGTTTGTAAAATTTAAAAGTGCAGATAAGTATTGTTTATAAATATACAGTAAATTGGCATCAAATTTCTATTGAAGACTATTCATATTGCTTGTAATGCAAAAGAAACTTTATTTAGAGAGTTACTGCTTTTTTTCCAAAAATAAGTAGATCTAATACAAGAACTTGGGAGGTGCTAAATGCATCTGACCTGGTTTACACATATATAAAGACACATTTCACTACAAGATGGATCACAAAAAAAATTCCCCTTCCTTCAGAATCACAATTTAGCCACTGATCATGCATATTATGTTTATCTTATTTGCATCATCAGTGTGTACAGACCCTGCTGTAAGTGCAATAATAAAAGCTTAATGTTATTACAGCATACTGTGGATTAATTTGAAACAATATCTTTGGCTGTGCAAGTTTTAAACCTTATTATATGAGCAGGTATATTTTTCTGAACATGTATGAATAAAACTTTCAATTATTTTTAATTGTAGCAAAATTTGTAATGATAGGCCTAGTTATAGTATTTTACTGCATTATCAAAGGTTTAATTATACAACAACATTTGTATTTTTGTAACTGTTTTTATTGTGGTATCTGAAATATGTACATCACAAGGAACTTGACCAATACTGACAGTCTTATTGTAGGTGAAATGCTTCAGAAGTGAACTTTTGTCACTGAATTACATGTACTTTGTTATTATTCCTCCATTCAGTTTCTTTTCAATTTTAAAAGTGAAAAGTAAGAGCTTGTCTACTTCCACAAATAAATTGCATACTTTATTAATCAAGGCTATGTTTTTTTGGAATTATGATTATTTTTAGGAGATACATCACTCAATCATCACACCCACATGTGCTTGTTGAACATCTCATTCCAAAACCATGGGCATTAATATGGAATTCCTCCCCTCTTTGCTGCTATAACAGCCTCCACTCTTTTAGTAAAGCTTTTAACTTGATTTTGAAACATGTCTGTGGGGATTTGCTCCCATTCAGCCACAAGAGCATTAGTGATGTTGAGCAAGAACGTCTGTCTTGCAGTTGGCATTCCAATTTATCCCAAAGGTGTTCGATGGGTTTGAGGTCAGGGCTCTGTACAGGCCAGTCAAACTTTTCACACCAACTTTGGCAAACCATGTCTTCATGGACTTCACTTTGTGCATGGGGGCATCATCATTCTGAAACAAAAAAGGGCCTTCTCCAAACTGTTGCCACAAAGTTGAAAGCACACAATTTTCTCAAATGTCATTGTATGCTGTAGCATTAAGATTTCCCTTCATGGAACTAAAAAGCCTAGCCCAAACTGAAACACAGTCCCAGACCATTTTTCCTCCTCTACAAAACTTTTCAGTTGACACTATGCATTTAAGCAGGTAGCATTCTCCTGGCAACTACCAAACCTAGATTCATCCATCAGATAGTGAAGCATGATTCATCACTTCAGAGAACACATTTCCACTGCTTCAGAGTCCAATGTCAATGTGTTTTACACCACTTCAAGTGATGCTTGGCATTGTGCATGGTAATCTTAGGCTTGTGTGTGGCTGCTCAGCAATGGAAACCCCTTTCATGAAGCTCCCAATGAACAGCTCTTGTACTGACATTGCTTCCAACTTGGAACTCAGTAGTGAGTGTTGCAGCTGTGGACAGATGATTTTTACGTACTTTGATCTTCAGCACTCAGAGGTCCCATTCTGTCAGCTTGTGTGGCCTACTACTTTGAGGCTGAGATGTTGGTCCTAGATGTTTCCACTTAACAATAACAGCACTTACAGTTGAGTGGGACAGCTCTAGCAGGGCAGAAATTTGATAAATTGACTTGTTGGAAAGGTGGCATCTTATGACAGTGCTACATTGAAAGTCACTGAGCTCTTCAGTATGACCCATTTTACTGATAAAGTTTGTCTATGGAGATTGCTTGGCTGTATGCTTGATTTTATGCACCTTTTATCAATGGGTGTGGCTGAAATAGCAGAATCCACTAATTAGAAGGGGTGTTCACATACTTTTGGTGATGTAGTGTATCTTGAACTGTAATTTCTCATTAAGACTATGAGTCATCAATATGTCCCCAAAGTATGCTGTTGGAGGCCTGGTGGATTTCAATCTGGCAGCATGAGTGGAACTGACAGTCACAAATGGCTGCAGGTATGCAAAGTCATTAAGAAAGTTAGAGCATTTAAAATATTTTCTAATAAGACTCAACATTATAAAAGAGAAGTAGATAAGAAGATTGGAAGAACAAAATTTTAATTTTGATTGAGAAATACACTTCTTTCATTTATCCAACAATACACACAGTGTGTTTCAAAATTATTGTCAAAAGGGCTTACAATATGTTCAGTTCTGCATATTTGTGAGAGATTTGTTCAAGAAAGATTAGCAATATTTGTCATGGTACAGAATAAAATACTTATGGCAGGATTTCCATAATATATATATATATATATGTGTGTGTGTGTATATACACAGTTTGTTAGATGAAAATCATGACAAACTAGATCACTTCCATGCCTATTTGGGAAATTTAACAATTGGACAACTTGTATTTCTTTCAGCTAGTCTAAGAGTTTGGCTAAGAGCTCTTCCACTCACCTTCAGTATACTACCTGGAACTTTAAGAACTATATGGCTTATTTTCTGTGCAGCTATGCTACATGTGTCTGAAGGTATTCTTATACCAGATCACATCCTACAAGCATCATGCATGAATGTGATCCCTTCAACAGACACAAAGTTCCTAATGTCATATCCACATTGTGGACTCTTAAAGGAAATAACAAACTGAATTATTTCTATACATGCACCAGTAAGTTAACCACAGAGTTTCTTGTATCTAGCTCTGACATTTTTTGTTAATCAGTAATGTTTTCTATTCTTAAGTTTTCCTCACTACATTCTCAAGTCAGAATTTTAAAACTGTTGTGTAATATAACTATGTCACATTTGCCAGACACTTGTATCAGGCTTGATTTCTTATTCATCACTAAAGGTTCATTATCTGTTATGTATATTTATAAACTTCTGTTGTTTGAAGGTGAAGTGTATTTGAATAAAAAATTTTGACAGCCTCATTTCAGATTTGGCTAAAATGAGTCTTTCTCATGTACTAATTTATCAAACTAAATTGCTAGCACAGCACATGTAATTTTATAAAGAATTTGAAAATAATGTGGTTGATTACATTGTACCTAATTAGTTAGATATAGTGAAAAATCTTAAATAAAATTTTCCCACCCTTCAAAAAAAAAAAAAAAGTATGTATAATATTGACATATACAGATAGATATGTGTCATATTAAATAAAAAATGTAAACATATATTGAATTAACAACAGTTTTTAAATCTGAAAATACCATATTTTTTGGGTATGAAGACAGATTTTCCTATTTAAAAACATCTGATTTATTATACATATTAAAATATTCAGATATGGGTTCATTGACTGTATGGTTTAAAACACATACAAGGAAACCTAAATTCTGTGATCAGTAACAAATCACATGCTTTACAAATGTCACATAGTTATATATCATTAAAGGAAAGGAGACAGAGAAATTTCATTGAACATACTTAGTGCCTTTTTCCAGTTGTCCTGTTCATGAATGTTCCAGAAGAGCATGTATTCATTGGGACATGATCAGTTCATCTATGTCATTCAAGATGAAGACATTTTGGTGTAAGGTATAAAAAATACTTCGGTGAAATCTGTCAGTCTTGCAATGAAGCTGTTATTAAAGAAAGTTGCTGATGTACAGAACTCAATATCTACTTTGCAATTGGAATTTTAACAGGACATTACTTGAACAAGTGTGTAAATAATTGAGAGATTATTCCATCAGAAACTCTATTCAAGGAAAACAATGCCAAAACTTGAATGTTTTTAAGTGTGAAAACCTGAGATATTAAACAAACAGCAAAATCAGGACAGAAACATGAGTGCAAGTTCTAATTTTTGTGATCATTGAAGGTTTGTACTTGGAACATCGAAAAGGCCTTCGACAAGGCCATAATTATAAGCCCTGTAGCAATATACATGGAGGAAGATTCATGTAAATTAATTATATTTGTGAAATTGAGCCATAAAATGGATTAGTTAAATTTCTGCAGAAAATTCAGTTGGAGTGCTGTCTTTTTTATTATATGAAATTTTTTTGGGGTAGACTTGCTCTGAGTTAGTTCTCAGAACAATAAACAAAATTATTTGTAACATACTTATTGCCACATGAATCTATAGTTTGTATTGCTTAATTTGTTATCTTCAAAGATGTAAAAATACTTTCACACAGAAAACTAGAAATTAGATGAGTTCTTATGGCAACAGGATTCCAATGAAAGGAAAACAAAGTCAACAGCTATGTTGAAACATTTTTGTTGCGATATTTCATGTATTTTTTAGACATGGAAAAGGAATACCTCTTGGAGATAGACCTCATGGAAAACACAAACTGTTATTAAACAATTTCATGATACTTGTTGAAAAAAACAAAAATGGGTACAGTAGATGTATGTGTCAGTTACCATACTTATGGATGAAAACTTATTTAACATTATCTTGTTGCTATCTCTAGCTAAAAGTGAAGCTCTAATATTAGATGCATGCCTTTATTGATATTTCATGTATTTTTTAGACATGGAAAAGGAATACCTCTTGGAAATAGACCTCATGGAAACACAAACTGTTATTAAACAATTTCATGATATTTGTTGAAAAAAACAAAAATGGGTACAGTAGATGTATGTGTCAGTTACCATACTTATGGATGAAAACTTATTTAACATTATCATGTTGCTATCTCTAGCTAAAAGTGAAGCTCTAATATTAGATGCATGCCTTTATTGAAATTACGTTTGATTATTACACATGTAGAAAACACAAAAATTCAAAATGTTTGTTAAAAATATTTAGTGGAAGAACATTAGTAAGCATGTAAACACTGAAGTTCATGCACAAGTTACAAATGTGACATATTCTTAATTGAAAGTTAAGAATGTACATAAGTTGGTAAAGTGGAAGCAATAAAGTAAACAGTTATTTTTAAAATTCTTTGTTATCTCATCTTTAGGAAATGTGAAGGATTTTGAGTAGTGTTACTTATGATTTGTTTTTATTCTTCAAAAGTTAGTAAACCTTTTTCCACAGGTTATGATGCCAAAAAACAACAAATATACGTTGTAGATATGTTCAACAGCAGTTCATCATTGCTTTAGACATTATTTACTGCTAAGTAAGAAGAAACTTTTAATCCTAGAATTATCAATGAGGTATGGGCTCTGCTGTCTCTTTAACCACATTTCTCTATAAAATATATGAAATAGCATGTGGGACCATGACTTTTTTGTTATAGAATCCCTAATAATGTATCAGTCACAAAAAATGGAGAGAAAACATTCTTATTTGCATTAATTGCTCAAAGGGTCATCTGTGTATTTTACACAGAAAATGAATAATTTCATGTTTTTTTTATCAGTTCTGTACACTGATTACTGAAATAGGCAAAAGCACAGTAGGGAATGGTAAGAAACAAATAGTAATTTAGGGTTAAAGGAGTGTTAGAGCTGATTACAATTGGTAGACATTGTTCACCATTTATTAGGTAAAAAACAAATACTTGAATTGGTCTCACTTCTGAATAGATGCTGGGAGGTGTATGTTATGAAAAGGACAGCCATCGCTTACAAGAATTCTATCATTAATGCTTTTTCTAACATCCTTACTTCATTTAATACCATGATCTGCAGAGTGAATGGTAGCAAATTACGATAAACAGAAAAAGACAAAAACTTTTATGGTAATTAATGAAACTTCATCATGCTAGTGTTTGGACTACATAGTTCTGTGTCAACACTTGTTCAATCATTTCTCAAAAGAGTAGTTGTTGATATTCTACATATAGGTTTACGATTGCAATCAAATGTTGGAAATAAAAATCCTAAATATGAAATGATAAGGATGCTATTCTAATTTTTATTACACTTCATCCTTTGTTTCATATTTTGGTATTTAATAAAATGGTGGTTTAAATTTTTTTAAGTAACAATTAATATTGTATTTTTTTCTCTATTAGAATGGATGTTTTCA
The DNA here is from genome assembly GCF_004210375.1 of Tachypleus tridentatus. Taxonomy (NCBI): domain Eukaryota; kingdom Metazoa; phylum Arthropoda; class Merostomata; order Xiphosura; family Limulidae; genus Tachypleus; species Tachypleus tridentatus. Next base: position 34,445,272 of record NC_134829.1, read on the forward strand.
TTTGTGGAATTTGTCAAGAAGAGTTTCATGATATTGAAACATTTGTAGATCACAAACAAACCCTAAGTACAATAACCTGTGATGAATGTAAAACTCATTTCCACACACAAGATAAATGGAATCAACACATTATTGAAAAACACCAACACCACCTGGATTTTGAGAAAGACACCATTTCACTAAATCGTGATGTTCAGGCTGAACCTAAGCAAGGAGAAAATCAAACAGTTAAGGAAGAAAAAACAAGAGGAAGTGTAATTCAAGATGCAGTTGAAGCTTGTGGTAGGATTTGTCATGATATGATCAGATTGATAGCTGTTATTAAATAGTTTGTTTGTGAAAATTGCATGTTTTTGTAATACTAGAAGTAGTCTTTGTTTAAAAAAATGTTTTAACAAAGTAATATATTTCTGCTAACAGATCATAAAGGGAGTTTAATATATATATTTGTGTAACTACAAATCTCTTAGTTTTAAACATTAATTAGGTATTGGACAAACTTGTTTATTAAGGACTGCTCTAGTTACAGGCCTGACTGTAGAAGAACTAGAAGGAGTAACTTTTGTTCCTAATCCTAATGGAAACATCACTCTCATGGGAAATATACAGATAGTTCATCCAGTCAGTAATGAAACTGAAGTTCTAGCTATTACACAGTGTCCTTCTGAGGAAGACCTTGCGAATGGAACAAGTCAGATGATTTTGACCCTACCAGAACAATGCACAGCTGTGTCTAGTGATGTCAGTTTACCCAAAAATCCAACTCTGTCCTTGGAGAACTTCACAACTCTTGATTCTGGCAATGAAGTAATGACTCCAGGAGAAGAGAATCCTAGTAGCAGATCTTTAATAACAACTACTAGTGGTACAGAAGTGAAGGAAAATTTCCAATCAATTAGTAAGAGTTAATTTAATTGTTCTTTTGTTCAACACTTAGTACTGCACTGTTTAAACTTTAGGATGGTAAGTAGCATATTACTATAGTAAGCATGTGTGTTTGCAAGTGGTAATGTGTGTGATGGTTACAGTGTGTTTTGTGTTTCCATAGTGAGTATTTTTATTTATTGTAAACTTAACTTTCAGTTTTTTTTTGTCTGTTTTATAAATCATTTAAAGTAATATTTAAATGTTCATCCATTACAATAAAATGGAGAGGAATTTCTATGTGGTCTTGAAAGAAAATAAATGTTATGTAAACATGAATTTTAGGACTACAGTAAATAAGAACTTTACGTAAGTGAATTAAGTACTGATTTTACTTTGTGTGCAACTTTTATGGATTAAAGAGTATATTGGTATTGTTTTGTGATGTGCTTGTTTTGGTGTCATACCTTACTGACTGACATTGGAAACAGAAAAGGGGTGAAAGCACCACTTGTAGCAAGTGTACCTAGTTGATTATCTGAGGATGAGTGGTCATGAAAACTATTTGTAGTGTATCTGTTACTCATAGTTATGGTTACTCATTATAAGTAGTTGTTACTGTAGAATTTTTATCAGGTTTTTTGATAAAAGTTATTATATAATACATAAAACAGTTTTTACTTTATAATTAAAAAAAATTATTGACAGTTCTATAAATAGCACTAACAACAAAAATTAGTTTTGTTGAAAAATTGTGCAGGCAGTACTTACGATAACTTGTGAACTCAAAATTGTTATGTTCCAAAATACTTTTCCGAAAGGGAGAATTGATTTTTTTTTAGTTCTTTTCAGTTAGCAAAAATTTAAAGTAAACAATTCCACGTAAATCTTCCCTCCCCATTATCAAATAAATAACTTTAATGTACTTTATCCATTATTGTGTTGAAGTGAGGTTTGTGAATTGTTTCTTTACCTTCCATTTTTCCAGTTTGCTACTATGTATTTAAAGAAATTATATGGAAAAAAACTTTGCTGCTGTATCGATACTGAGTAGCAACCAATCACATCATTTTATGAGTTGAAATAGCAATTTAAAAAGAGACATTTTCTTGATTATTGATATATCAGTATTGTATTTTTACTGCAGGTTGTGTGCACGTCTTTGTACAAATTAAAACAGAGTATAGCTGGAGATAATGTATTATAATAAAAATACTTTTTGGTTTATTTTTGAATGTATGTTGCACAAATGTGAAGGTGTGGTGTGTGTTGACAGAACTTATGTTGGTATTTGTATACAATATACATATATATCCAAACAAGGGTTGTTGTTCTGGGAAGATGTAATTAAAAGAACTAGATCACAACATGAGTCATTCCATGTCAACTAAGTGAGGGATTTCCAGTTCATGCCATAGATTTCCTTGAAAAAGTTAAGCAAACAACTTCGTTTTGATTTATTCAGCCATGCAGTACAGCTTTAGGATTTTGCATGACTGAATAAATCACAATTAAGTTTTTCCTTGAATATTTTCAAGAAAAGCTATGGGAAAGTTCTTTTTTTTCTGGGTGAGTTGGCATGGAATGACTCGTGCATTTGTATGGTATGCAACATATGTTTTATTATCTTTTCAGAAAACAATCAGCCAGGAGATATCTTTGCCTGCTCTATTTGTCATTGCTTTTCTCTTTGTGAAAAAGAAATTGTTAAACATCTCCAAGATATTCATAATGAGTCAGTAACATCTGGTAGTCCCGAGTCATTGCAGTTCATATCTAGGCTTGCTCCTCTATCATGCAGTAGTGAGTTGGATTGTCTTTTTTATATATATACAGTAATAATGCTGAAGGAAATTGATACCAATAACTTATCTCCTGTATTAATTATCTGTAAAATTATTCATAATCATATCACATTACTGTTAATTTCACTGAACTACAACTTTGTTTCATAAATTGGTAAGCTAAAATTAGTTTTATTGCAAGCAAAGGCTTGTTTTTTTTGGGGGGGATGATAAGTCAGAACTTCTAATTTTATCTTTAAATTTTAGTAATTCTGTAGAAAATATGAAAATAATTTAGTCATTCACCTGTTAGTTATATTAACTTAAATTAAGTGCTACCCAGTGGAGAAATAAGGAATTGTTTTTAATTATTATACTGTATTCACATTACACATTACAATTTTGTTGTAACAACTTCTGAATATTTAAATGAATAATGAAGTGATAAAATTCATTATTTATGATTTTCATAGTGTTAGTACTTCTTTTTATTTTTAATACTCCTATCAACTCATAAAGTGATATATTGATAAACTTTGTCTGCAAAAATCTTGTTGTCCTGTAATATATTAGTTAAATCAGTTAAAACAGTGTCTTTTGTTGTAATGTGCTACTGGAGTAAGATAGTAAATATATGTGTGAGTATTAATAATAATACTTACATGTATTTTTACTATCTAACTTCCAGTGAAGGAAAACAGAAAATCAAAGCATTAATGAGTATAGCTAATCAAGTATAATTATATTAACTTATGGAAGTTTCTGTTTATGGTATGTCTAAATATACTGAAAGTTTTGGTAAATCTGAACTCAGATGTAGGGATTTAGTAACTTATGAAAATTCTGTTTGTAGCACTTTAGTTTAAAACCTTTTATCAAACTTGGGATTTTTTTTTCAATGATTTTTTTTTATTAACTAATCACAAGTAAACAATTTACTATAATGAATGTTTTTCATGGTTTTATGAAGCTTATGCAAACAGACATTTATCATGTGTATTTTATAAACTTAGAAAAACCTTTAATAACACATGGAGACAGTTATTATTCTGTACCTTTTATTTTCCACTTCCAGTCCTGTAGGATGATGAGCTGAGAGAAAAACAATTTTTCCCATGTATTTGGGAATATATCGTTTAACCTATTTTGGATCGTTTAATAAAGTAAAAGTAGAAAACGCACTGTAGTTTAGTGTCAGATATTTGTCACAATACATGGCTTTGAGATTAGTGACATATAAGTTTAGCAGAAGTAAATTCCCAATCTCTGGGCACTGTGAAACATTTTTGGATATGGTACAGACCTTCAAGACATCTAAAATACTTACACTACTATGGAGAAGCTGGACATTAAGGCTGAATTTCTAGAAACTTTTATACCAGTATTCAATAGACTTAGCAAATGAATGCAACAAATTAAATGCTAAGCAGAGATACTTTTGCTAATGGAACTAAAGTTTGGATGAAAAAAGTTTATTTTTTTTACCTCATTAATTTTATTGTTATTCAGTAACCTGTATATACATTTTTTTTTTTCTATTTTAATGCAAACTTAATCACTGTATACATTATTAATCTATTTTTATTGGATGAGGTTGATGGAAATTTTGTTCTCTGTTGTATCCTGGGCTGCTAAACTAATTTTAATGAAGGTTGTATATTTTCCATTTTTGATGTGATCTATGTAGTGATCCACATTCAAAATATTTGCTTAATAAACTCTCTATTTTTTTCTCTGTATTCTCAAACCTTTCATTTCAGATTCAAGTGTGACACACGTGGATATTAATTCAGGAACAAAGGTGAGAGAAAAATTGTCATTCACACCAGTTGACACAACAAGCTCTGTAAACACTACAAGTGTCCGTCTCTATTTGGAACCGTTTAGTGAATCATCTCAAACACAAGAGGGACCACCAGTTAAAAGAAGAAGAGGAAGGCCTCGAAAAAGCGAACAACAGAAGTATGCTTTCAGAATGTTACAAGAATAGTTATTATATTTTTTACTTTCATGCTCAGTTTTAGAAAAAAAAATTGATTTGCTTGCAGAAATAGATTTTTTTAACTGGTAAACTATGAACTGTATCGATTTAATATACAAGGTCATCACAGCTGTGTTAGTTTTTATTTAATTTTTTTCTATAATGGTTTGATTCCAAATCTATGTATTGTTTCACATTTCAATAATTTGTTAAGAAGCCCATTTAGAGCTGTATGTTCTAGTTCCTCCTGCATCCTGGTAACTTTCAGTAATATTGTATTTAAAAGTTAAGCATTGCAGGTGTATTTTATACAGTAAGTGCTAGAACAGTTATTTTAGTGATGTTTTATGTATAAATGTGTACTTTCTCAGATCAATAGAGTTATTGCAACCAACACAACCAGAAAAGTTCCCTGATCCTCCAGCGCCTCCACAACCTGGCCCGGATGGACGTTACTCTTGTACCAAGTGTCAAAGGTCTTTTAACAAGGAGCGTCACCTCTTAGGACACAAGTGTCTGGGTGTAGGAGATTATATTGATCCTTTAGTGAAAATTGAAGAAAAAGAAGCAAGTTTTATATTAATTATGTCTCATGTTATAACATTTTAATGATGTTGTATACTGCATTTCTAATTTTTTCTTACAGAGGTGATTCATTTGATATTAATTATATGATTAGACTAATTTTAGACTAACATGCAAGTAATTATACAGCATCCTTCACCAGTAGGCATGTGACACAAGCCCTAATGTAACTAGCACCCTTCTCTAATCATGCACATGTTAATCATTTCTCAGTTGGTAGTCCTACTGATTAGACATGTTTTTTGCTCATGCTTTAATTAACCTATACACATGTTTATGCTTTCATGTATTTCTGTGGTTAATTTGTAATTTTATGTTTTTGTTCTGTTTCTTGGAGGGTTACGACTTACTGTATTTTATCTTCTCTCATTTTTCAATTTTGTAAGTTAAGTACTCACAGTTTTAGTTGGTCATGAGGCAGCAGAATTTATGACCACATCAAATGGGTCAATACCATGATTTTTGTACCATAAAGTAACAGCTCTGATCTGTTGGGAATTGACCACTTTCCTGCTATAATCAGAACACACTGATGATTGTCCTAAAAAAGTTTTCAGTGATCTTTCATTTTGAATTTGGATAGCCTTTTTTCTCCCATCCTGAATATGTCTCTTGGTTTTACATCATTTCTGGGAAACTTGCCCAGAACTTCTTTCCCTTTGTATTTTGTATTCAAGTATGTCATGTTCTGTAATTGTCTCTTGTTTCCTGTGTTCAACTTCTGCCCTTCTAAAATTTTCTGATCCCACCATCTTGTTTGTCAGACTGCTTCAATGGTATATGGCATGCACTGCTTCCATCCATGGTTCCTGAGTCCATTTGTTTCTTCTTTTAAATTCTCATCTCTCCTGACACCTTTCTGGGTTGAATTTTCCAGTCAATTTACTTAGTGTTTTCTTCTCATCAGTTTCATCACCTTACTATGTCTCTGGCTGCACACTTCTATCTTCCTTTGAGGAATGTCATCAGTGCCATAAGTGTTTATCTGTCATGGTAAGTACTCTATTTTTATTTTTCTGTGCAGGGGCCTTTATTACATATTTGATTTCCATTCTTTGGAAAGTGTTGTCCGACAAGGTAAAGTTAGTCTTAAATCCTCAATGTGCAATCTGTGAATATACTAGATGACTGTGATGTTCAGACTCTTCCTAGTGCAGACTTATGTATAATTCTGTATGCTGCCAAGTGTTGGTTGATTGACTCTGTTATCATCTCTATGCATAAATAGCAAATGTAGAAACAGAAACAAAATAATACATCAGAAGGTTATTTTAGCCTATCATTGAGATGGGATATTCTACTGGACTACTCATAGGTGTACCTCACAGTCTTGCTTGATTAATTCTGTTCCTTCTGGACTGTATACAGATGGAATAGCATGAGTAAAGCAGATAGGGATCTTTGCTAATCTGTGATTATCCCTGGTGTTGCACTCGTCTTAATGCAGACCTGATGTACAATTCCAGATGCTGCCAAGTGTTGGATGAAGCATTTAGTCAACTTAATCACTCTGCTTTTCAGTATTGGGTATTGAAGTAACCAAGTACACTATCTTCAGTGTTGCAGTCCTCCTGGCTCTCCAACACATTTTTTTTCCTTCTTCTAGTGGGGTATGGGAGTCATTTCCATTCACCAGATCCTAGTCACTTGTGTGATGTACCATGACAGACTGTCCCCTTGATTGTGCACAATACCACTTGATTTGACAGTAGGGCAGTGGCATGATGCTTTTCCTATCACAGACTTGTTCTACAATTCTAGATGCTACCAGGTGCTTAGATTTTCTCCTTTCTGTGCTCCTTCAGATGTCAGTTCTCAAGAATCAGATGATGATCAGATATGGTAAACTCCTTCTTCCAGAGACTGGACAATAAATTTCCAATACCACCAGGTTTTGAACTGGAGATGCAACTCCAGAATTGCAGTCCCTCTTCCTGTCATCAACTGGATGTCAGTTTGCAGTGGATCTACGGTTGGTTGTGTAGAGATGTGCACATGTGAAGATGGGTTCTTGGTATGGGAGCTCCTTTAACCTGTATTTAAGATGAAAGGTGAAGGACCCCCTTCCTACTGCAGACCCAATTCACAATTTTAAATGTCACCAGATGTTGGTTAAGGTTCAACTCTCATTTATGGTCTGTCATGCCCTAGTCATGTTTTGGCAAAATACACTGCACAACAATTTTTTTTAGGAGTTTTGCTACCTGAAAAGTTTTTGCTGATTGTGACAGGTACCTGGTGGGTATGCACAAATACAGTTTTGGTTTTGCTTCATCACATAGGAACTCTGAGAAATAGACAGTTAACTGTTTACTAGCAATAGCGTATTTAATTGCGTTTATGTTTCTAATATGCTATTAAGTTCAACATAATTAAAAGTGTTTTGGTCCTGATTTTCGCTTGTATTCAATGTCCGGTGCATCACATTGCAGTGTCCAACAGTATTCCGCACGCATTGATGGATTCCAGTTGCCCTGATATCGTTTTTCCATTGTAGCAATGTTCTGGTGAAACTGAAGATTTCGATGAAATGGTACGTGATGGGCAAATATGGATATGATTTTCGTGATCAGCAGCCAAAAATCTATAAGGAACATCCAACAGTGTTCAAGAAGCAAAAACTTTGTTGTGCAGTGATATTAATCAAAGGTGAAGAATATACTTGGCTCATAAGTGGTGCAATTTCCCACTGAAGTGTTCTTTTAATTCCTTATCACACCTCATGGCCTTTTGGGCAGCCCTCTACCAGTTAATTGTGGGATTCTAGCTTTTTGTGAGAAAATGTAAGATGTCATGATGGAAGTTAACACTTTCCTGAACATTAAAAGTATTTCCAATAGATACTTACCTCTTCTCACATTTTACATCCATCCTTCCCACCTCCATTGTGAATTGGTATGATTAGTTATGACCAATCTCAAAATGATTTGTATGTGTACGATTAGAGAGTGCATTAGTTATGATAGGTTTAGTGTTGCACTCCTGTTGGTGCAGGATTGCTGCATGCTAGTTTGCAATAATAAGTGAGAAAAACAAGGCTAGTGTTAAGTGAAAACTTGTGCCAAACTTGTGTCAGTACAAGTTGAGAAAGCTTTTTGTGATCAGGTACAAGTGTCTGTCAGAAATACATTTTAAGTTTAGGATAATGTTAACTTTTCTTTGAGGATTTGCTTGTTTTTTGTTAGGCTTTTTCTCTGTCCCTTAGAGTTGAATACTAGAATATTTTTAAAATATTGATTAAAATCTTAATGTGGATATTTGCAACATGGTTTTTTGACATTTACATATGATTTATTGGTAACATAAATTCCTGTACTACCCCTGTGTTATGGAAGCAACGTTGACTATAATTCTAAAATGATTGTGTGTATCTATATAAAATTGGCAGGATTTTAGTTTTTATTAATATGCACAAATCTGTTGTACACATAAAATGAGCTATTTTACAAAAGTATTTGTTCTCAAGATATCTCTGAATTAACAACACTAGTCTGACTCAGATTCTGACAGGTCAGAGTGTAAGTTGGTGTTTCATGTAAAAATAAAAATACTTTTGTTCATCATACAGTTTGCATTTTATATATGAATAAATCTTAGAACCTTCAAATGCAGGGCTTAATTTTAAAGAAACTTTTAGGTCATCCAAAAGACAATCTGACCTGTATCAAAGGTTGTTTGGAAAACAAAATATGTAGTCCCTCATAAAAGATCCATTAAAAACCCTAAAAAGTTCCAATTACAAGAATTATGATATTTTTTACATCTTATTTCTTTCCAAAAAGTACAACTAATGTTTATTTGGTAATCTTACACCTTTATTCAACCAATGTTTGATGCCTTATTTCACAAGAAATTTTATTACATTAGAAAAAGTAAGCCTAAACCATGCTTATGTTAGATCGTATCTTAAGGAAGCAAACAGTCAGTAACCTGTAAACCATTTAAACAGAAAAAACAGTCTTGACCAATCACATTCAATGTTTTCATTTTAACCAGCTTTACCTACCTGATACCCACCAAATACAGGAAAGTAGAGTGTACAAGGTCTGTTCAAAAAATACGCGGACTGACGTCATAAAACAAAATGTACTTTATTCAGAAGTTACAGGTCTGGGACCCCTTCAAAGAACTCTCCTCCCCAGTGCACACACTTATCCCAACGGTGTTTCCACTTGTTGAAACAGTCCTGGTACGCTTCTTTTGTAATGTCCTCCAGCTCCTTCATCGCATTTGCCTTAATCTCGGGAATCGTGTTAAATCTTCTTCCTTTCAAGGGTCTTTTGAGTTTGGGGAACAAGAAAAATCACAAGGAACAAGGTCAGGTGAGTAGGAGGGTGGGGATGAACAGTGATCGAGTGTTTGGCCAAAAACTCACGAGTGCTGAGGGCTGAATTTCGCAGCAATGCGGTGCATCTTCAATTTTTCGGTCAAAATCTTGTAACAAGATCCAACTGATATCCCACATTCTTCAGCAAGCTCCCTGACAGTCAGACGTCGATTTGCCCACACCAGGACGTTGATTTTGTCGACGTGTGGGTCGTCAGTTGATGTGGAAGGACGTCCAGGACGCTCATCATCTTCAATGGACTGTCGACCATCCTTTAAACGCTCATGCCACTTGAAACATGCCGTACGCTTCATAGCAACATCACCGTAAGCCATGTTAAGCATAGCAAAAGTTTCAGTCGCAGATTTTCCAAGTTTAACACAAAATTTCACAGCAAGTCGTTGCTCCTTCAGGTCATTCATTCTGAAATCCGCCAAACGAAAAAATTGCACTTCACTTAAAACCACGTAGCTAATAGACAAATGAAGATATCTGCAATCGGGAAATGGCGTCGTAATCAGCTGCTTTGTGCGAACCTAGCAACACCAAGCGGATTCTCCTGGAACCAACTGGAGCCATGCAATTCAAACAGTTCGCGTATTTTTTGAACAGCCCTCGTATAGCAAGACTAGATTTGCATCAGAACCCTCATGCATACTACTTTGCTGTAATACATTCATTTGTACACACACACACTGCTAGCCTTTTATTTATTGTTATTCTCTTGTATACTCATCAAAACTTTAATAAAATTTGTTTGTAGTTATCATTATTGTGTTCTGCTTAATTGGTGATTTTTTCTATTTTTCTCATGATAACTAGGCCTCCCTTTTTTCTTAGACTCTAGATAATCCCCTCGAGGTGGATTCCTGTATGTCGTGAGTGGACCTCCCAGAGAAGGTTCTGTACTACTTTCAGTTTACCTCCTCTGGGATCTAAGCATCCACCTGCATGTTTGCCATGCATGGTGACCCTTGGAAAGGAGGAGAGGATTCTGGTGCTTGAGAGGTCCAACTCCAACACACCACTTTGGCCTTGAATTCTTGTAGATGGGCAGTCTGGGGGGTGGCCCTTCCAATATCAGTCAGCTAGTCCATTTAGGCCAGGGTCAACTGAGTGCCAGCGTAGGACGTCCTCAATGGGTGTAGTGAACATTGTGTCTGATACTGGTATTTGGGTATAGTGCTCACGAAACCCTGGTGTTATTGCAGTGACCTTATGTGGCACTGTAGTGCACCCCTCATAGGGCTCCATAGTGGGTGAGGTCAATGGGCACTGAAATATTCTTTTTTTTTTTATTATGGATACCGCTCAAATAAAAAAAAAAAACAAGCATGACAGCATAGAGAAGAATCCGACTACTGGCAAATGACCACTCATTGATGACTCTGTACGGTCAAACTCACAACTTGAATCTGTCTTGTAATTTTTAATTATACATTCTTTAACTGAAAAACCCTTAGGGCAGATGTCTCCATTTTTTATTCAGAAAGGTTCAGAAGGGCTTACTGGCTCATCTAAATTGGTAACAAAATTATGGTCTGGGGACATTTTAGTGGAAACAGCTTCATCACAACATTCTAAACTCCTCTTGAAATCGAAGACCATTGGGTAATATACCCATTGAGGTTACTTCTCATTCCAATTTGAATTCTTCCAGAGGAGTTCTAGTTGAGAGGGATTTAAAGACCATTCCAGAGTCAGAGATCCTAGTAGGTTCCAGCAGCCAAGGTGTTACAGCCATGCGCCGAATTTTTACTCGTAGAGATAGGATTTTAGAACCAACAAATGTTCTAATATTAACATTTACAACATCACGTCTTCCTACCATAATCAAGGCAGGATATCTGAATTGTAAGGTACAGTCTTATATTCCTAACCCTGTTAGATGTTTTCATTGTCAATGATTTGGTCACTTGAAAACATCTTGCTGTGGTTCCTTGACCTTCACCCGTTGTACTGGTGTCAACCATGATGCTTTTGAATGCCAACTAGAACTTCATTGTGTTAACTCTAATGGTTCACATCCTTCCTATTTTACTTCTTGCCCCAAATGGAAGGAAGCAGTTCATGATATTACTTACCCATAGGCTTGGAAATTATTATTCCCAATTCCATATCGGACTTATACTGCTGTAATCCATTCCACTACTACAGTAGGAGTCCAGACAGACCTTTCTGTGCCTCCTACAGAATTCTTAACAGCACATCTTAATCTAGTACCCTCCAAAATCATCAAAGTTAACGAATCAGTAACTGCTTCTAGCCCCCACTAGTACAGCAGTATGTCTACAGATTTACGATACTAAAATCAGGGGTTCAATTCCCCTTGGTGGGCTCATCAGATAGCCCAATGTGGCTTTGCTATAAAAAACACACACACATCAACTTCTATCTCTGTCCCTACTACATCTTCCAGTCATTGCCCAACTTCACCTTGTTCAAGCCCAGGTGTTTCCATGGGGTCTTCTTCTCCTGACACCCCAAAAATAAAACGACCCATTTGTTCTTGCCCTCAATCACTGGAACGTATGTATACAAACTTTTACCTGCCTACTTGATCCAGAGCAGGATCACTAGAGAGTGACCAACCTACATCCAGTAAAGAAAAAAAGTGCAGTCGCAAACAGAAGGTCTCCTTCCCATCCTCTCCTCCAAAATAAATAAAAATGGTCATGCTAATCCAATGGAACTCTCAGGGTTTTTAATCGATTGTGAATAGCATCAACAATTTGATTGACTTTTATCATCCCAGATGTCTTTCTTTGCAGAAAACAATTATGAAACTTACTAATACAGTCACGATTTGACAATACTCCTTATACCAAAATGGCAGGTTGTGTGTAGGACATGGGGAAGTAGCACTTCTGGTTGATCAACATGTGCCCACTCGGTCCTTGTCATTGAATACGTCCTTGGAGGCTGTAGCCATCCATATCTCCTTGGGTCATACCATCACAGTTTGCACTTACCCTGGAAAAAATTATCATCCATCAGACCTTGATGCCCTCATTGAGCAACTGCCAACCCCCTTTTTAATTTTGGGGGATTTTAATGGGCATAATCCCCTCTGTGGTGGTTCTAGTATTGATGTGAGGGATCATGATATAGAGCATATACTCCTGAATCACAACCTGTCTCTCTTCAATACTGGCTCTTACACTTATTTTCATGCACTTAGTCAGTCAATAGATCTTTCTATCTGTTCTCCTTTGCTTTTCACTTGCTTTTCTTGGGAGGTTGACATCAATCCACAGGGTAGTGACCATTTTCCTGTCATATTAAGAGAGATTGGCTGTGATCAGTGTCACCTGACCTGTGTGCCTCAGTGGAAGTTGGACCAGGTCAATTGGCCTTCTTTCACTGCTCTCTTGGAACTTGATCCTGCCATCTTATGTAAATCATCATATGATGTAAGTGTAGCAGCAGTGAGTAACTGTATTGTTCAAGTAGCTGCTTAGTGCATTCCCAAAACCTCTACATTTTTCCCATGGGATCCCTGTCCTTGGTGTAATTCTGGTTTTTCTATAACACAAAAAGCTCAGAAACATGCTTGGGATAAATATCATAAATATACCATGCTTTCAAACTGCATTGCATTTCAGCTTGCCTGTGCACATGCTTGGTGAGTTAGACATTAAAGCCAGAAGGAATCTTGGATTAAATACACCTCCAGCATTTCTGCAACCACTAGTTCAAAAGTCATGTGAGATAAGATCTGGTAGGTGAGTGGATGGTATACTTCTGCCCCATTTCTATCTTAATATTCAATGGCCATGAAGTTGCTGGTGCTCAGAGTATTGCCAGAACTTCTGGTTAATGTTTCTCTCATGTATCTAGCTTTTCAAACTTAGGTATTAAAACACGAGTTAAACATCTGCCTCTTTCCTTTTCGACTGATCATCCCTATGACTCCAATCACCCTCTTACATGGGTGGAACTCAAACTTGCACTTCATCAGTCTGGCAATACATCAGTTGGACCTGATGATATACATTATGAGATGCTACAACACCTTTCTCCTCCCTCTTTTTTATTCTCCTGGCTGTCTTTAACCAGATATGGCAGAAGTATATCTTTCCTGATGCTTGGCACCAAGCTATTTTACTCCCTATTCTTAAACCTGGGAAGGATCCAAAGATTCTTTTGAACTACTCTCCCATTGCTTTAATGAGTTGTCTCGGTAAGACTTTGGAGAGAATGATTAATGCTCATCTTGTTTGATTCAAACAACCTTCTTTCACCCACTCATCGTGGGTTCTGAAGACAACGCTCCATGATAGACTACTTAATTTTCCTTGAAACATCAGTCTGAGAAGCCTTTTTGAAGGGACAACATCCTGTTTCTTTTTTTTTTTTTTTATTTAGAGAAAGCTTATTATACAACATGGAGATATGGCATCTTGCAAGACCTTCACTTATACAGATTGCATGACAACTTGCTGCTTTTTATTAAGCATTTTTTAATGAACTACCGATTCCAGGTTGTGTGGGCTCAACACTTTCCCGTTTTTTCCCACAGGAACTTGGAGTCCCTCAGTGCTGTGTTCTGAGTGTCACACTTTTCATTATAAAGATTAATGCCATCAGTGAACAGCAATCCTCTACAGTTACAAATGATCTTTTCATTGATGACTTTCACATCTACATGTCATTCATTAAACATAGAGGTTTATTGAATGGCAGCTACAAACTGCAATCAATTATATACCTAAGTGGACCACAGCAAATGATTTTCAACTTTATATCTCTAAAACTATTTGTGTACATTTCTGCTGCCAACGGGGAGTATTCATCCAGATCCAGAACTTCGTATTGATGATGCTGTACTTCCTGTCATTCCTGAGACAAAGTTCTTATGTTTTATATTTGCCTGTAAATTAAACTTTATTTCCCATATCAAGCAACTTCGTGTCAAATGTATAAGAGCACTGAGCATCCTCCGCATCCTCTCTTCCACCTCTTGGGGAGTGGATTGATACTCCATGCTTAAAATTTATCGTGCCTTTATCAGATGCAAACTTGACCATGGATCTATGGTTTATGGTCCTGCCAGAACCTCAGCACTGAAAATGCTGGATCCTATCCACCATCAGGGGCTTCAGCTCTGCACTGGGATCTTTCATACTTCTCCAGTCCAAAGTTTGTATGTGAAGTCTCATGAACCCCCTCTGTATATTTGTCATTTGCAACTGTCTCTTATGTATGCTTCCAAATTTTGCTCTTTATCACACCATCATTCTTGGGGTTGTGTTTTCCATCCTCAGTGGGCCACACTTTTTTAAAATAGAAAATTTGCCATTGTTCCTTTTAGTCTCCATGTCCAGGCACAATAAAAAAAAATTGGATATATCATTGAATAGCATATTAGTATCCACAGATCAGCCTCTTCCACCATGCCTAATTACTATCCCCAACTGTAACCTATCTTTGAGTCATCTGAGGAAGGCCAGTACTCCTGATTGGAAATATCTCTTTTTATTTGCTGAACATCTTTCAAACAATCCATCCATTCCCATATATACAGATGGTTCAAATTCAGGTGACTGTAGATTCTGCCATGGTTTGTTACAGTTCGGTTGTAGCACACAGAATCCTCTCTACAGTTTCTGTGTTCACTGCCAAATTGTATGCCATTTTTCTTGCCCTAAATCACATTCAAACCATGCAATATCAGATCAAGCCTTCTTTAGCTCTTTAGCCATCTTGTTTCTGTAAATATCAAAGGGAGGAACTTGTTTTGGCTAGGCTACACATTGGTCACAGTTTTTTAACTCACCACTTCATTTTATCTGGTGCTGATGCACCGATGTGTGGTATGTGTGGCACTCAGGTCACAATCATACATATTTTATTATCATGCTGTTATTACAACCAAGAACAACGACGCCATTTTAAACATATTTTTAAGGTAGGTTTGCCCTTGACATTAGCCAATGTCATAGGTGATACTGGCTGCCTCACTCATGTTTTTACATTTTTAAGAGCCATTGATCTTTTTAACTTAAGGTTTTTATTGGACTATATACTGTTTCAGCATGATTTTTTTACACATTTTAATTTTATTTTGACCTGCACCCAGAACTGGAAAGGCCAACTTCAGGTGACTGACAGTAAGTTTGAACTTAATGCTTCAGTCTTCCTGGCAGGTCTTAATTTTACATATTTTACGTATTTTTACTTTAATTTCCATATACCATTATAGCATACTACATTTTGTTTGGCACAGATAGCCTTGTACAGTAGTTCTTAACCTTGTTGGAGGTACTGAACCCCGAAAGTTTCGTACTTGCATTCACTGAACTCTTCGTACTTGGAAAAATAAAATGATTTTTTTCAAATTCAAAACATAAGAAGATATTTTATTAGTGCACAAAATGAACCACGCATCAGTTGTACACAATATCACTGTGTTCAAAGAGCAAAACCAACAAAACATGAATTTAACACAAAAACAAAAACATAACTCAATGAATATTTACTGCAAATCAATGTGACTTTTACTGTTGCCTTTCAGAAACAAGTTCAGAAATGCATGACTTCAACTTGGCAAGTGCCACTCTCATATAATTTTCATAACAAAATCCGTTCCTTTTCTTCGTTTTTATGTCTACCATCCTCGAAAGGGATTGCTCACAAAGATATGTTGTAACCAACGGTATGAGTATATCAAGGGCTTTCTTTGATTTGATTACGATTTGGTGACACCAAAACATTGAAAGTGTTGTGGTTTTGAAAAGTTGCTATTGAACCTGGCTCTGCTGAAGTTCAATGATTTCATCGAGGTATTCATCATTGACATCTGCTTTCGCAACACTAAACGTGAATGGCTATCTCATCCATGCTGGATGTGTCTCTCTGGTGGGGAAGTATTCATCGAGAGACTTTACGAGCTCCTCTAAGTACATGGCAATTACTTGCTTCAATTCCCCGGGTACAGAAATGTCTCCGATTTCATTCACATCTTCGATCTTACTTACACAGTTGTCCAGCAGGGGAAAGTTTGCGAAGTTATCATTCTCTGTTCGTCGTTTCCATAATGGTAGCTTTTTTTGAAAAGCCTTCAGGTTTTCTTCCGCTTCGATGATGTTGACTCCACCGCCCTGCATCTGTTGATTGAGAGTATTAAAGATATTGGCCATGTACGCCAAAATGAGAATGAACTCAGATTTTTTGAAGCAATCTGTATGACATTGTTGGTGCTCTCGCAAAAACAGGGCTAATTCCACACACATGGCAAAAACACGATTTAGCACCTTTCTGCAGGATAACCACCGAACGTTAGAATGGTACAGAAGTACCTTGAATCTAGAGCTCATTTCATTACACAGTTCTTTGAAGATGCGGTGCTTCAGGGCACTACTTCGCACAAAGTTCACACATTCCACTACAATTTTTAATACTTCTGCCAGTTTTGAAGGCAAGGTTTCTGTTGCCAATGCATGCCTGTGCAGAACACAGTGGGTTACAATGATATGTGGTGCATCGGCTTTCACCAGCTCACCAAAACCAGAATTTCGTCCCAGCATGACTGGAGCTCTGTTCGAACAAACTGCAGAAACCATATCCAACAAAAAATTGTTGTCTCTGAAGAAGTAATCCACAAGTTTCTTCACATTGGCTTCCTTAGTTTTGTTGTAAGAGGCTTACAAAATAAAAAAATCTTATCTCGTCGTTCTTCACATAGCGCATGAATACAACAAGCTGGCTTAGATTGGAAATGTTGGTGATCTCGTCGAGTTGAAGGCTGAATTTTGCTGGGCTTGAAATCAGATCAGCAACTACTTGAGCCAAGATGTCACCTCGCTCAAGTCATCTATTCTCTGCTGATGGTGTCAGTTGAAAGAGGAATTTGGGATAACTTATTTTCAGCAGCTTTTCCCAGCATGATATTCGCCATTTTCAGTGCAGCTAGTTTTACAAGTGCTTTACCAATGGTGTGTGGTTTGCTCTGCTTTGCAATCAAGTATGCAACTTCGTACGACACTGTGAGGATCGGTTTGTTGATGGCTACAAAGCCGAGAACAGAGGCAAAGTAGCCTTTTCATCGAACCTGGCTCTCTTTACCTTGAATTCAGCAAGTGTTGTGTTCTTGTATTTCCCATCTCCATGTAGCTTTAGGGAGTGTTCTCTGAGTTTTGCTAGACTAGAATTGCTCAACTTGGCATTGCAACTCATGCATTGAGGACGCTGACTCCCATCGTGTTTCGTTATACACGTGAATCCATATTGCACGTATTCGTCTGACCACTTTCTGTTTTTGCTCGACAGTTAGTATGAAGGGATTGAAAGATTAGGAAAAAATCACAAATGATGCACAATTACTACAGTTACAAGTTGACTGGTAAGTGCACAAAGTTCCCTGCAGCACAGATATTAAGGCCAAGTGATGTGAAGTGATCAGCTGCAGCCAATGATGGCCAAGTGGAGCATGAATCATATGAGTGGGGTGAACGGAACGGACACTTACACAATGTGTGTGTCTTGACCTCTGCTGAACCCGTGAGACTGACTCACCGAACCCGTGGGGTTCGATTGATTCCAGATTAAGAAATACTGGCCTAGTAGCTTTGTGCCAATAAACATGAAATACCTACCTACCTACCTCTGGATCATATCTGATATTAGCCTTAGACCTATACATGTGTAATTGAAATGGGCTTAGTGTTTTGACTGTTGTGATTAATGATGAAAATTCTGAGTTTGATTTTCTAAATTTGTTTGTTGTAGTTCTTAACAAAGGTTTATTGGTCAGAAATTGAGACAACCATGTTAGTTTAATTGTCTTAAGCATATATATATATACAAGAAATTAATCTAGCTATATATTCATGTTATTAGTGTTCATTTTTATTGCAATTTCCCACCTACCCTTATATATGCATACAAACATTGTGTGTGTTGTAATGTAACTAACTGAGCTGTATCTACTGTATTTGTTAACACACATAGCCATTCACACTCGGTTGAACTCCATGCAAACTTTACATGTATGAGAAGCACAGATGCACAGCTTGTCCATGAATGATTATTTAGTGGCACAAACAGTATTATTAGCTGATCACGAGAGCAAACCTTCCTAAAGTTTTAGCTCCTTTGGTGGATTACACCAACATTTGACTTGCACAAAGTACAATTTTTTAAGCAAAAAAAAAAAAGGACTGAAAAATATTTTTCTGGAGGTTCAGATTTTTAAGTTTGTAGTTAAGGAATTTACTGATGATTTTGATTGAGAATTGGGGGCATAGATAATTTTACAGTTGCCTGCAATGCTGTTTTGAGTAAGGGTCTGTTCTGTAGCACAAGTATTCCATCTGATAATGCACAGGCTTAAGTTGCTCATCTGACGAAGTTTTTAGTTGTCTCAAACAACCTTTAAAACAAGCTCTGAAATCCGTACTTAGTTTTTTCCAATATTCCTATATATATCTTTTTCCTCTGTCATGAACTGTTGGAAAATCAGAAATGTAGGGTAAAATGAATAGTTGATTACTCTGACATCAAGTACATTAATAACGTGTTGAATGGCACTGTGTGAGATGTCGTGACATGCACACTTTGATCCCCATTTATGCAAGAGATGTAACCAGATTACAGCTGCAGTCCTTGTCAGACTTAGTGTGTGTATATGCAAAAGAACTGTATTGCAATGTCATTTTTTTGTTAAATATGTATAACAAAAGATTGCTCATGATCTCTAAGAATTAGATTGTTATGCCAAATATGTTAACCTCAGATTTTTTATGATAATACAAAAGTACAAATATATTGTTGTGATATTATCTTTAATTCTAGTTCTTTCTAATGGACAGGATGATAAAGAAAAAACAATTGGTCCAACTGATCTTCAAGCAGGAACTGACGAAGTTTGTAAAGAAGATGACGAAGAAGTTGATACAGACTTGACTGCAGATTTTACCATTTCTTCAGTTATTGACAGTCCCCCTTGGTCCAGAGGAGGAAATCGGAAAAGAGGCCGTGGTCGAGGAAGAGGCAGGAGCAATAGGAGAAGAATTAATAGGGAACACATGAATGAAAAATACACTCTTGAAACAGAAAATGGTGAAGAAACTGAACAAAAAACACATTTGTCTCACTTTCCATCCAGTAAGTAATGTGAAATTCACTTATTGACTGCATAAAAACTAATATATTTCACTGACATGTTTTTCTGTATGATAACTGATAAGAAATAATTCCATGATGTATAACATTTAAACTTCCTTAGTTAAAATGGAAAAGCATTTGGTCAAACTATGATTCAAATTTTAATTTTTAACCCCTATAACTCTGTATCTCTTGAAGAATTAACTGATTTTTATAATTGTGTTTTCCAGAAAGAAAAATAAAATGTGATTATTAAGCTTAATTTCATATGAAAAACATTTTTTCTATGTTTTGTGTTATATTAACAACAAGTAAGTGTAGATTATTATTCTGGCAATTTTAAAAAGTTCAGTTTCAAATGCAAGGCTTAAATTACTCTATCAAGGGTAAACATCACTTTTTATCTTGTTACTTATACACTATATCTAGCTCAGTTTTTTTAAAAAAATTATGAATAATTCTTAAAAGTCACAAATAATTATTTTTGGTAACAAAAGTTGGTCATGATTATATTATTTTTACTTAATGTTTTTAAATAACTTAGATGCCTTCATAATAGGTTTTGGTTGAATATAAAAGTCAGGTCACTGGTGGGTGTTTGATTGCTTAAAGATCAATGTAAAGAGTTTTAATAAACATATTTACAACTGCCATGATATAATGAGTGCCTATCATTATACTATGTAACACAAATTTTGTTCTCGGATAGTATGTGTTATTTCTTAATTGCTTATGTTGTAAAAGTACAGAAAATGGGTATTATTCCCTTCAAACTTTGCTTTTGTGACCTGGATAATGAAATTTAGAAATTAACCTATTTTCTATGTAAAAACAGGCAAATTTGCACATTTTTGTTTACATAAGGTTGGAATAAAACAACATATGAATCACGATTTACATGTATTTTACTGAAATTATACAAAAATGAACAAAATTGTTTAGAAGTGAGTAGGTTTTCAAGATTTATGACTGTAATATAAATCACTTTCACGTATTAGCCCCCAAATATAGTCTCCCATCATATTTTTGTTATATGTTCCCAGGTCACAAAAGCAAAGTTTGAAGAGAAAAATAGGTCTTTTCCATTTACTTTAGGCATAAGCAATTGGGAAATAACACTTTCTGCCCAAGAACAAGAAAAAGTAAAAATTTTGTTACATAGAGTAATTTTACAAACTTGGTTTCATAAACACTGAAACAGATTCCCATCAGACTTGAAAAACCATCTTAAAAAAGCTGTTTTTAATAAATATTTTCACTATGAGGCTTGGACACTTTGGTTTCAGTTTAATGATTGTAAACCAGACATCATCATCTTAGTAGTGGGTGCTGTTAGCATGAATTGGACTAATCCTTGATTTTACAAAGTCCCTTCTTTTTGTTGTTAAAGAAAATCTTTTTGGCAAATTATTTATAAACAAAAAACTGACTGATTCTTTATATCTCAATGTGGTGACTCAAACCTCTGAAATATTTCAACAGAACTATACAACCAGTCTTCAGTTATCAAAAGGAGTTGAATATTTTCTGACAAAATTAATAATGCATGGTTAGGGTGAAGTCATATTTGTTCGATATTTTGTTCACATTTGCATTGAAAATGTAGAATTTTGTTTTTTTCATTTAGCCTTGGAAGACACACACTGTTTATTTAAAAAGCTTGTTTGATTTTAGTTACTTGGGCATCTCTGTCCTTCTCAGATTAATTTCTGTAATAAAAGTAACTGATATATTATTTTTAACTCATTTAACATGGGCTTGTTCAATTTGACCAACTGCATAACCTGTTTGTACTTGTTTAGTCTTTACAGATTTAATACGTCCAACATTCAATATAGTATGTTTATCCTTACAAAATTTGGCAGTCTTTATTAGTTAACATATAAGTTTTTTACATACAAAATATCCTATTTTTAATAAACTAAAAGATTTATTCACAAATATATTCAGTATTTAAGTTACCTCATATTTTGAAATGTGAATAATAGTGTAATTACTTTCTGACAGCTTACTGTAAGATATCCTAATTGCAGAATAAAATATGGTATTAACATTATTTGTGCATGTTCTCATGTCATTTCAAAAGTGAATGTTTACCTGCATGCTTAGCTTTCGAAGTACAGCATGTAAACCTGCCACTGTAAATGGAAGACAGATAAACACTTGGACAAGCACCATGGTTCACAGTATATATAAGATGTGAATAGCAGTTCTTAAACTCTGAAGAGGTATAACTATTGGAAAAAATTGTTTGATTGAGCATCATTCTAAGCATATGTCAATGTAGAATATCAAGATATGTTACTTTGGCTGTGATAAAAAAAATTCCAGTAATTATCAATTTCTTCATTTAAGTTTTCAATAAAAATACAGAAGTTAAAAAGATTGTTAACTATATCAAATGTATATCAAGTTAAATAATCTACTTGTTTTTTTGATCTTGCAGTTCTTGTTGAAGATCCTATGGCAGTTGATGAAAAGCCTAAGAGAAACTGGCGAGAGGATCCTTTCCATATACCTATTTTCAATTCTAAAGAAGAACAAGCAGAATTTGAAGAGAAGGTGAATGCTGTTGATCTCAGTTGTGTTGATGACATGTTTGTAAGACATGAGGTATCACAAGAAGTTAATACTGAATTAACTGGACGGCCCAAACGAAGAGAAAGCAATGAGCTCATTGTTTTCTCATGCAATGTTTGCAAGAAGGTGGGTAATTCTTGGATATCATTCTGTATATTTGACCACTGTAGAGTCACACATCATAATTTCAATAGTAGAATTTATTTTACATTGTATTCTTTAACCCTTTCACATGGGGTGCATGAAAGTACTCATCACAACCTTTTACAAAGTTAAGTTCAAAATTTAAGGAAACTGCTTTTTCAATATATATATATAAACAAATTTGGAAAAATCATAGTTAACAAAATAAATGTTAATATCACTTAAGTTTCAATTTCTTAATTTTGTGAGGAAATATTTTTAAAAAACCCTCAGTCTTCCCTAGTATGAAAATTGTAAGATTTCTTATCTGTGTCTTCTCTCTTCTGTAATTCATTAACCACCTTTCTGTAAACTTTAGCACTCAACATAAATTACTCATTGTAATATAGTTCAGACAAAACAATTTTTATAGCTTACAATCTTATTTGGTTTCGAAGCCATAACCTAGAAATTGCCAATAGTTTCCTCTGATGTTTAATATTATATTACTTATAACCAAGAGAAAGCCAAAGTTTCAATCTACCAAGTAATTTATTATATATTGTGTTGTTTTCTGCACATATAATTGTGAGTTTTGCTTCCAGTTCAAGCTTTATTCCCATGAGAAAGACATTGACTGAATTTCTAATGGTTCTTGTCACATTGTTAGAAAGCCAGAATAGTTATCTGACATATTCTGCTTTTTGCATGTCATTATTCTGTATTCTTTGGAGCATTATTTAATTAAATAAAAAATATTTATTGCAGTAGTACCATTAGTATAAAAAAATAAGGTTATGTGTCCTTGATGGTCGACAGTTATAAGATGATGACCCAGGTAAGTACTTTATTTCTCGTTTTTTTGTGTTTTCTTTATTTTTATTATTATAAAAGTAAGTAAAATAAAAAAAATGCAAAAATAGAAACTTTTTTACATTAGGTAAAATAAAGAATAATAATAATAATAACATTTTTCATGGGGGTATGCTTGCAAGCATTTCAGGAGTAGGTCATGTGTTATGTAATTTGATAAGGTAATGTGGGCTGTACTTTTACTTGATAATTTCATTTTACAGCAGGAAATTAGTTTAAACATAGTTCAAAGTGCAAAAAAACAATAAAATTTAAGTATAAACATTTGTGTGCTGTTACAATATTTAAGGTATTTAGAATAAAGAAATCAAATTTCATGTTACAACCTGAAGTCATTCTAGAAAGAGAAAATGGTTAGGTAAATTTAGTTCAATTTTTTTGGATGGTTACAGGATCGGTCATATTGACCAATCTCATATAGAGTTTGAGTAGAGAATATGACAGATAATTAAGTTTTTCAAAAAATTACTATTTATTTGGGAGGTTTAGGGATTGTGTGAAAGAAATTTGAAAATTTCCAGATTATGAAAAGCATTCTTAATGTTTAAAATAATTTTTACTTAACATTATAATCCCATATAATTGAGCAGAAATTTTGGTAAAAAATATTTTAATAAAATTTCTGAATTTTTCTTTACAAACGTTTATCAGAAGCTTACATAATTTCATAAGGATACAAAAAATACTTTCAGAGTTGTGGTATGTATACCACAACGGTTGCAAGTTTGTGTAAAATACAGATACCTGTCATAATACAGTTAATCATCATTTGTTCTTATTTCATAACTAGTTTAAATTAGTATATACAGTGATATATACATCAAGCATTAAATCTGTAATTCTCTAAGTGAATGAAAACTTTTTTAAGATATTCATTTTTATAGCAATGTTTATTTTCAAATTAATTATCTGAAGGAAAAGGTTTAGCATAGATATAAAGAAAATTAATATACTAAGAATATATCCCATATAAGAAACAGAGTAGTGTGTATCTGAAAACAAGTTTGTTTTGATAATTTGTTTTCCGTAGTAATTACTTTATGTATGATGTGGAAATAAACAGAATGTATGTGAATTACTATTCTAGTTATTTATTGCTGCTTGATATTATTACAGGTAATTAAGTCACTCTCCCATATTCGTCTGCATTGTGTCACTCACACAAACTTGAAACCATTCAAGTGTCTGCAGTGTCCATCAGCCTTCAATGCTAAAGGAAATCTCTATACTCATATGAGAAAACATACAGGAAACTACTTCAGATGTCCAAAATGTGACTTTTACAGCTGTAATCGTAGTCACTTAGCAGAACACGAGGTATTTACTCATGAATTTTATATAGCCTTATATAGTTGTCTAACAGAACATGGGTTTATGCCTGGATTCTGTTGATTTATAAGTCTATTCACCACAAAACAATTGGGGTAGAAGTGTTATATTAACTTGGGTGTAATACTCTTAACTTTACACTGCTCAATTTCTCAGGATAGGATCTGACATCAACTCATGTGTAATACTACTCACTGCACAGAACTAGAGGGGGAACTGATATTAACCCAGCTATAATATATTCACCACACTGAATGCATTGGATCTAGTATTAATCTCGCTATAATCTTACCAAAATGAACTGAAATGTGTGATATTAATTAACCCTATGTGCACAAGGGATGATTAGTGTGTGCATGTCATGATTATACAACTGATATCAATGTGTGTTCATATACTTGGAATCAAAATGTAGTTTATTGTTCAAATTTTAATATTATACAAGTTTTAATTTCTTGATATAAAAAGAAAATATTTAAAGTTTTCATCTTTACTTCTTTATATCGTGGTGTTTCTTTGCTGTGAATTCTCTATTTTAGTTTTCCTTTTTACCTTTATATGGATTTCAGAGTGTCCACAAATTAGAAGCATCACTTACAGATATCTATAGTGGTCACAACACAGATCTAGTCCACTCACTGTATAAGAGTGAAATGAGGAGTCAGATGTCAATACAGCTGTAATTTTATTCATCGTACAAGACTCAAGGGAGTGATCTAGTACTAACACAAATATAGTTCTGCATACCACACAGGAGTGGAGTCCTGGGTCTGATATTGGCATAGTTGTAATCCTACTTGCCATACAAGACTTGTAGTAGAAGTCTGATTCTGATACAGTTGTAATTCAACTCATATGACAAGCTGTGACTTAGTTAGGGTATATGTGTTTTGTATACTTTTAGTACCATAAGGTGGATATGTATTTTCTAAATACATATTTAAATATTTCTAAATATTTTCTAAACTATAAGCAAAAACATCACAAAATGTGGATCTTAGTTTTGTTCATCAATGATCCTATTCCTTGACATAGTTTGTGGAAAGCATCAAGGTTTTAACACTACAAAGCATAAGGTAAGTATTTGGGATTGTATCCTAACCAAATTCACACAACAGAATACACAATTTAGAAAATATTGCCATCAGTGTATAACGTGAACACGGCTCAGTTCTGTGTTATGTGTATATTGTTTGACACAGTTGTAGAGATGAAGGAATTTTATGATATGAAATATATTTTGGCTGCTCACAAATTTTGTTAAATAAAATAGCTGTTCTACCCCTGAATGAGGTTTTGAATAAGGCAATTAATCAAATTGACTTGACTTAATCTTCTAATTCCATGGTCTAATAACTGATTTTACCTGAAGTTTTTCCATTAAAAGATCTCCATTAGTATTGAATTTTTTACCATCCCCCCTACCTTTTTGAGGAACTTTTGTGTAGGCAGTATTAGGCATGGAGAAAGATCGAAAAGGTTCTTCATCCAGTAGCAATGTTTCTTGTGTTATAGATTACGATGAATGACAATCCATTCAGATTCTTTGGTTTAAGCTTCACGATTGAGTATAACTATGTTTGCCTTTTACTTGCATCAACTTGCAATGTTTCTAGCTATTAAATACCAGCTGTTCATTATTTTAGTGGCTTATTCAGCTTTTGACTCTGTTGCTGGAATGACCACATACTGTTGCTGGAATGACCACATACACTTTTTTTTCTCTCATATTTCTACTGTCAAAGTTATGGTTTATCTACTATGTAGTTTATAATTTAATGGCTATTCTTTACTCCCAGAAGCTCACTGACAGTTTCAGTTTTATATCTCACTGGTCATGTTGATGCAAAAGAAGAGTTCTGCACTTTTTTTTAAGCATCCAACTCTGATAACTTCAGTAACTTCTTCAGCTTACATTTGGTATCATCCATGTGTTTCAACATCATATCACACATTGGTTTGGGAACACTTTGTAACCACATTTTATCATTCTAGCTTCAGCATTTATCAGTGTACAAAGAATTCGTACAGGTTGTATTCCAACAAATGTTTGAATTCCAAGCTTATGTTACATTTCTCCATTCTGTCAGTCATTACCAATTCTGCTTTATCGGTATATCTGTAGCAAGACTTGTCTTCAGAGTGTTGTATTTACTGGCTTCATTAAATTCTGATTTCTCATCTTCAAGAAGTTTCTGATATCAGGTTTTAAGGTTACTTGACAGAATTATCAAGATTTTATACCACCTATGAGTTAATATGACGTATTTAATTCCATACATGTATTTAGATTTAAATATTAGATGGAAGTATGTGGAATGAAAATGTGTGGATTTTGGATGTAAGAATGTTTTAATTATAAAAAGTATAATATGGAGACTCTACTTTAGTTAAGGAATAATATTGTTTGAGAGTTGTGTAAATACTAAATATCTTTTTATCATTATGAAGGACCATAAGCTTTCTTTTTTTGTCATTCATTGTAGTATATGTTTAATTTTGATTACAGGCAATCCACAATAATACTCGCTACAAGTGTAAGCTCTGTCATAATGATTACAACACTATCAAGTCATTAATAAATCATATCAGAAAATACCACCAAGGACCGTCAGGCAAGCAGTATTTAGCACTTTTTCAAACTCAAGCTGATCGTAACATGTCTGTTCTGCATGTTTGTAATATCTGTAATAGGAAATTCAAGAAGAAAATTGACAGAGATAGGCACCTTTTTGTTCATGACATTAGAGATAATACCAGTTTTATGCAGTGCTCTCTTTGTGATTACATTGCTTCAAGACGATCCTATCTGGAAAATCACCACCGCAAGCATCGGATAGTTTACATCTGTTATGTATGTGAATCTATGTTTTTGAGCTCTGTCCTACTGAAAAATCACTTTAGTCATCACAAATTAGATATCCAGTGTAATGAGGAGACTTGCTTAAATCCACAACATCCTCAAAATCAACGAGCAACAACAGAGTCACATCAAGAAACTCAAACTTTGGATCAGTTATTTGAAGAGTCCATTAACAAAAGCTGGTACTTGCCTGAGCCTCGTGGGTCTGTTGCACAGAATCAGTATGTCAATATCCCACAAGAACTTTGTGAAGATGATGAACAGGTAAGAACTATAGCAAGTATATATGTTTTTTTGTTGTAACCTTGAAATAAGAAAATCTTCTTAAAATTACATTTCTACTTTTGAAAAATGGAGTCAGACAGTCTGGAACTATGAAACTATATGTGCTAAAACCCTAAAATTACTAAGCATATTTTTATAAAATTTTAAAAGTTTTCAGTAAATATTTAAAAAATTTGTTTTACAGAAAAAATCAAACTTTTTAACAAAGTATTTCTACTAAAAACTTGTCTGAATTTCTGAAGATCCTGAAAAGTGAAAGGTGATTTTTATGATAAAAATTAAAAAAATATTTGTTTTTGCCTTACTGTTTTGTATTTTGTTTGGAAAATTATTAGAACCTTTCAAATGAATATTAAAAGTTGTTTCTTGGTAAAATTTCATAATTTTTCTCTCATTTATTTTTGCTACCTTAACACCATACTTGATTCTCAGGCCTGTAGAGAGATCAACACTGTACAGTGAAATGAAAATTTGAAATACATAAATTGAATATAATAACCATTTTTCCTCAGCAAATATGATTTAAATAGTTCCAAACTACTTAATTTCACACTTGTAACCTTGAACGTTTTCATATGTTTGTTTTATGGTTTTATTGCAGTACTTTGTACTCTGAACAGTAAGCTGTGGTAATAAACCAGTAAGTCATAAAAGAACATATTAACAACTTCCTACAGACTATAACATAAATAATACCTGACTTCTACCTCACTTACTCTTGTGAACTTATAGATATTTCATTTTATTGAAGTCTTGTTAGGTTAAGATGGGAGGTGTCTGTTGTTTACACTTTAATTACTTTTGATACAATATATATGGCAACAGAAAAAAAACTAGGAGATGCATTATCAAATTGGGACTCATATAAATCAGAAGCTGTTTTTCTCTAAGCCTTGTTCAGTCTTACAAATTTTGATGTATGTAGCTTCAAAAAATGTTAGTCATTATATTAGAATGCTCCAAAACTACTATAAAAATATCCTTTTTTCTAATTAAGCTGTATATAGGTTAACAATTATGTTAACTGTTCAGAGAAACATGAAAATGATGACAATAAGAAACATAAAATGACTGAATAATGTTGGTGGAAAAGTTTAGATGTTTCATACAAAGGAGAATTATTCTTTATTCTAGTTATAAACATTTCCACTAGCCTTGTAAAGTTGTTTAGGAAATTATCTCAAAATTTGGAGAGGCCTTCTTGGTAGCTTTTACATATGTTTAGTTTTGTTGTCTTACAATTTTTACACTTTCTACAGCAATTCCTGTACACTGGATGTGAAAATGATATCCATTTTTCTCAATCATTTCCATATTTTTCACAGAATGTTGTTACTTTTACATAAATGAATTGTTTTCATTGAAATTGGGTCACATTGTGACGAGAGAGTTATCAATCATTCTAGAACTCAAACATAGTAATTAAAATGTTTATTGTGGTAAATGAAATGATAATTTTATCCAAGTAAGAGTGTGTTTTTTTTCTTCACGATTTGTGAATAATCTATAATCTATCAAATGTATATGTCTCACCCCTCTGATACTTTCTTCTATGACAGTACCTCGAGCAAACAACAAATGATCCTCTGTTCTATTAATACAATGTATTATTTATTGCTACTGTATTAATAATATTAATTGTGCTGTTTAGTAAATCAACTATCATGAATCTTATTCTGGTGTATTGTTTCTTATTATTTTATTATAAAGACTGTTTTGCATTGGTAACATATTGTATATATTTAGGACAAACCTAAATCTCTTAAGCCAGGTGAAACTTAAGAAATGTTACTAGGATTATGACCAAAAATATCGTTAACAATAAGGGCAGTACCAAATTAATGAAACAATGCATTCTATTCCTAAGTAAAAACATATATTTAATTAGCTCTATTTATTGCCAGATTAGTTTTGAGTTTTACATAGCTTTACTGATCACAACTTACTATTAGTTTCTCATTCTGAGTATTTCAAACCTTAACTTAAGAATCGTATCTATGAATAATATTTTCTGTATGTGATCTGTTTGAAAAGCTGTTGTCTCATTAGATAAACCAAGTAGCTTCTGACTCTGTACTTAAAGTAAACCTCTTAATAATATTCTATAGTCCCCTTACATACAAAATGGAGAATGATCAAAAATGTTTTTCTCATGTGTAAAGATATTGAGTAGAAAGTAAACCTGATAGAATGTTTTCCAGTCTCTTTGCAGATTATCTTGAAGCAGTTGTTGCCTCACTAACCAGAATACTTATTACTTCACACCTACTATATGACTTGTACTTCTTTTTTATGTATATGTGTATAAGTTCCTTGTTTTTGGCCTAGTCACTGAATGAAAATTAGGATAAAACTGGCAGACGTACCCAGCAGAAACGTTTGCTAGATGCATAAAAAATTCAGGGCTTGGGCCTACAGGCACAGGAATGTTTGCCATTTCAGTATGATATCAATTATGGTTTTTTGATTTTGGTTTTTTGAGACACCAGCTGGGGATTTGGAGCACCATCAAATAGAATTTGGACCTGGACTACGTGCAGCAATACTTAGTGATGTCTTTGGTACCCAGTAATGTCATGTCCAATGTTTTGAGCCATATCACACAATTTGTTCTGATGCAGAAGTACCCATGCTACCTTTGGCATCAACTCCATGTATTGTATTACCAATCCTCTTGCTTAGTTAAGCCTTCATTCATGGCAATAAACAGTAAAATTAAAATAGCTTCCATACTCAAATCATTCATCTGATTGCTTGCATAGTGAAAATGATTCACCCAGTTTTTCACAACAACTTTGTGACACGTGATTGACAAAAAACTGTGTTTCTAGGTTTCTCTGAAGATATTATTGTATTTGATACACTTTTGTAGATTTTATCATATGATCATCATTTTGGTACAGAGTTTATAAAACTTACAGTTTAAATTAAAGCTATGCTTCCACTTAAGTTGGTTTAAATACTTGGTGATTTGCAGTCCTGGTTTAATAAATTGTCTTTCCAATTCAATTTTAGGTGACAGCTGTCACAGAAGATGATAAAAAGCCACCTTTCAGTCTCCATGTATCATTGAATTACAAGCAACTGACAACAGCTCTGTACAGTAAAATTTTAGAAGCATTCGGTAAGGTGGAGTGCCAACACTGTGGTAAACTTTTTCATACAGTCACGGACCTGGATCCTCACTTACTAACTCATGAGGAAAATAAGCCTTTCAAGTGCTCCAAGTGTTCCTACAGTGCAGTATCAAAGGTGAGGGAACTTTTTAGTTTTTAAAATATGTTATCATAAAGAAAGATTAATAAGATACAAAGTTAAAGAAATGGTTAAAGTCATGTAACACAGTTTTCAGCATCATAATTGTATTTGAAAACTTTTATATAAAGTATACATACCTCACAGTAAACTTTTTGTCATAATTAATTTTTGTTTGTTGCTCCTATCATACGTTTCTATCAGAAAGTGTAATCTTCAAACTTATAAATAAGTTTGGTTTTCATTAAGTTTTATAAGTAAGTAGAAACTCAGTATTACCTTTATTATTATAATAGAATATGTAGCCACAATAAATACACTGGTAAACTTAGATATCTCACTTTTTTTTTCAGAATTTGTGAAGAGGAGCAGAAAAGAAAGATAATTACTATATATGGATGTAAATGATCAGATCTAGTTTCTTTGATGGGTTTTTTTTAATGTTTACAAAAACCTTTAGGGGCAGTAGGTTTGATGGAACATTTTGTAATAACTTTTTAGGCTGTTCCATCTACGGTGATTTGGTGGCATTATGTATATATATAACATTTTTGTGGTGTGTATAACTATTAAACTAAATCCTGGGAATTTATATAAGACTACTTACACTGGATGGATCTCTGTAGACTAGTGATGGAAGTGCTTTATTTGACCAGTTTTCATCCTGTGTTTCTATGAAGTTGTGTGTGGAGTTTAAGTGTGTATCACTGTAGTTCTTTTTTATTATTATTATTTGTGTCTACTCAAGAATATCATCTATAAGAGACTGCTTCAATGTACTTGAACTTTTAGATTGTATCACTTAATTTCTAAATATACATGCACTCAGGGGCACTCATCATATCTGAGCTGTAAATGGTCAGAAATTTATGGTCAGTCAAGTTGATATCATAAGCACAGTATCAGCACATAACATCCATCTGCATTGTCTTTCAAAAATTGTACACATAAAAATTGCATAGAGTGCTTTAATCTTTGGTACAGCCAAAGAAACACTTAGGGCCAACAGCTTTTTTTTTGTAAGAGTAGATTAAGTATCAGATGGAAACCACACACTGGTGTATAATTTAACTACATTCATTTAGT
This sequence comes from Tachypleus tridentatus, assembly GCF_004210375.1. Classification (NCBI taxonomy): domain Eukaryota; kingdom Metazoa; phylum Arthropoda; class Merostomata; order Xiphosura; family Limulidae; genus Tachypleus; species Tachypleus tridentatus. The sequence goes on from NC_134829.1 coordinate 34,477,314, forward strand.
TGCTGCAAAGAATGAAATTTAATCAAGTTGAAGAAATCATACTTTTAAAGCATGTTCATAGAAAGGACACAAAAGTAGATTTATTTATTATTCAGAAGCTTGGAATAAATTAGTCTGATATTTTATAACTTAATTTTTCTCGATAAGGATTGCTTAAAACGACACCAAGAAACGGTTCATGAAAAGATCTCTTTCCCTTGTGAGTTTTGTGAATTTGTGGCACCATCTCGCACCTCTCTCTGGCATCACCGACAGAAACACCTGGTCTCTCAAAGCAAGTGTCCAGTCTGTGACACAGAGTTCCAGAATTTTCGTCTTCTCAAGTCACATGTTATTTTGAAACATCCAGGAATGGATAGAAATGAACTAAGAAAAGTAAGAGCACAACAATTTCTGAGTTTCCACACTTTTGTTGCATTTATAAGTGTTTACATTAATTACATGGCTATAGTCCCATCAGTGAATATCGAATTTAAGAAGATAATATGTAACAGATGATATTTAAATAACATTCTAGCATTCTCTAACTGATAATTTTAACTGTTAGAATGTCTGTTATGGAATAAATTTTCAAATTACACAAAACATATATTTTTTTTAAATTAGATAGCAAAAGTACTTATATAATTGTTTACCTTGTACATATACAAAAGTTATATGATGTGTTCTTTGTGATACAATTGTTATTTTAGTGAACACTGTTTTTTGACAAAGATTGTTACAGAAATAATTGTTAAATTCCAGGGATACTTAGTTTTTATTCCACTGGTAATGACAAAAAAGTATTGCGTTAGCAATTGGTTCTTGCTTCTAAGTGTTCTTCATAGTTTTTATATTACCTGCACATCTTATTCAATACTGGAAATATTTCTTCTTCTTCTTCTTGAGAATATTGAAGCCTAGCAGTTCCTGATATCTGTTGCAGACATTTTAACTACTCTGAATGTAATAAAAAGGATACTAATGATATATCAGTCAACAGAATATAAATATCTATACTGTGATTGTAGTTCTTGTCCTGTGTGTTTAGGTTTGTGTACTAATATTAAAAAATTTCTACAACCTTAAGTAAGATGTTTTTGGGTTTTTTTTAATCATTTTAAAGAATGTTTTTGCATTCATTTAGTCATTTTTGTATGCATTGGTAAATCAAAGTTTTCAGTTGTGTGATGATAACCTTTCTTGGCCTTAGTATCTAAGGTCATTTAACTTTCAAAGTTATCTCCTATCAACAATCTGAGACTACTTTGATTTTTATTTTGCTTGTGTCATGTGATCTGTAAGATCCATGTGAGCTGTGTGACCTTTTGCTGCTTTTTGTTTTAATTTCTTGATTATGTTTTTGTAGTAAAATGCAGTTTTTTACTTCAGTTTAATTGTTTTACGGGGATCAAAATATTACATTCCCACATTCTCAATAAATGTAACTTAGCTTAAGGATTTCACCTTTTTGGATTGGGAACATGGTATATCTGTATTCCTTCACTTATGACATGTGAAAGTGAATAATTCTGCATGGAATAAGTAAAGAAAACAGTTCATGAGGAAATGTAACCTTGCATGAGTGAGTGTAATCTTCCTAATAACTCTCCTTTGAGCAAATGTAAGGATAGAAATTTTACTATTTCTATCCTTGTTTTATTTTCAGTAATTTTAACAATTCTTCTGATGCTCACTGAGCTTAATTTGAAAGTTTGGTTTTGTTTTTTTTTACATGCATTTTGTGAGCATTTAAAAGTGCCCTGACATTAATATAACATGCTCTCATTACAGACAGGACTTCATTCTGGTGCCTTTGTTTGTATACAGTCTGTAGTCAAATAAGTGTGTAATATCCTGGCATGATTTGTTTGTATTACATCAAAACAACAGTATATTATAATCAATAAACTAGGTCACTTGTATCTGTGCATGGGAAGGTCTTAATCTTTCAAACTGAATGATATATTTAATTGTGCCCCTGTGTGATTCCATCAGCTTATTCATTATTTGTTTCCTTTCTTTTCACCACTGTTACTGCAATAAACTAGCTTATTTTTTAAATTTCAGTTCTTTTATTCATTAAACATTTGTCATCACTAACTTGAATGTACCTGGCTAGGCCTGGCCTTGGCTACATCACTGACCTTTATTCACCAAACATTTGTCATCACTTACTTGAATGTACCTGACTAAGTCTTGCCTTGGTTTCATCACTGACTTTTATTCACCAAACATTTGTCATCACTAACTTGAATGTACCTGGCTAGGCCTGGCCTTGGCTACATCACTGACTTTTATTCACCAAACATTTGTCATCACAAACTTGAATGTACCTGGCTAGGCCTGGCCTTGGCTACATCACTGACTTTTATTCACCAAACATTTGTCATCACAAACTTGAATGTACCTGGCTAGGCCTGGCCTTGGCTACATCACTGACTTTTATTCACCAAACATTTGTCATCACTAACTTGAATGTACCTGGCTAAGTCTTGCCTTGGCTACATCACTGACTTTTATTCACCAAACATTTGTCATCACAAACTTGAATGTACCTGGCTAGGCCTGGCCTTGGCTACATCACTGACCTTTATTCACCAAACATTTGTCATCACAAACTTGAATGTACCTGGCTAGGCCCAGCCTTTGCTACATCACTGTCAGAGGTTTTTTGTAACCCATTTCAACTTTAGTTACCTTTTCATAAGCTAACTTCAAATATTAATATATTTGCCACAGTATACTCAATTTGTTTGTCTATAACTTTAGACTGTTTCATTTAGCTGTACAGATCACAATGTCTACAAAAGTATGGATTGAAAGTCCTTTAATATCTATACAATTAATAGAACTTATTTGTGTAGTTCTTACAGGAATTCTACAAGTAAATAATGATCTCTATTTCATGATGACGAGAAAACCCACTTGTAGAGAAAGCACTGTGTATAGGAGCGAACAACATTTTGACCTTCTTGGGTCATCGTCAGGTTCACAAAAAAAGAAATGGTTACTGACTGATAGCTGACCACAAGCCCAAAATAAGCCAATACAAAGGAACACCTTTATACTTATATTAATAAATATATAATCCAACATCTAAGCACACCCTTAGATGTTCTTAGGTGAACATGTTGACCTAATGCAAATATATATATTTCTCCAAACTATATATACACTATATAGTTGTATATAGTGTTAATATATAATCATGTATATATTAACACTATTCTTTTGTGATGAGAAAATAAATATAAAGTAATAATTACTAAATGAAAGTGTCTATATTGGCAGTGAATTTTTAGGTCAACCATGGATGTTATTAAATGTTTATATGGCAGCCATGGCACTTGTATATTAGTGATAATTAACTTATTGTTGCAGCTGTGGTACATTGTTGTACATTATTTGTTTATATATATCATGTTTCTCAACTTACAATGATACTTTTATGTCTCCAACATGTGTGTGTATGTATGTATATATATATATGTACACACACACCCACACCACTTGTACTTCTCTACTAGTGTTAGAGATTTTAAAAGTCTAGAAATGTTTGTAGCTGCTGGGTTTTTTCTTTGGACATGCCACTGCTGACAGGATCACAGTTTTTTCTTTCTTTTTTTAACCACTGCGTAACTGAATTTAGCTATGTCGCACAAATGTCTGAAATGTTATACAAATTTCTAGGGTGTCTCCCACAACAGTATCCTTTAAACCATAGTGAAAATGCAATTGCAATGAAATAAACAAATAAGTTTAAGTTTTGAGACATAGAGCTGACATTATTTTCTCAAATAACAAATCAGTATTTTGTCTCCATGTCTAAAAGCAGTAATATTTAGTCAAAATGGGGATTTGTAGTTGGAGGAAGTAATGTCAACTCTACGAGTCAAAATGGGGATTTGTAGTTGGATGAAGTAATGTCAACTCTACGAGTCAAAATGGGGATTTGTAGTTGGATGAAGTAATGTCAACTCTACAAGTCAAAATGGGGATTTGTAGTTGGATGAAGTAATGTCAACTCTACGAGTCAAAATGGGGATTTGTAGTTGGATGAAGTAATGTCAACTCTACGAGTCAAAATGGGGATTTGTAGTCAAAATGGGGATTTGTAGTTGGAGGAAGTAATGTCAACTCTACGAGTCAAAATGGGGATTTGTAGTTGGATGAAGTAATGTCAACTCTACAATTTAAACCTTAAACTTCTTTGTTTACTTTTTTTTTGTAATTGAATTTTCACTTAGCTACCTATCTTATTTGTATAACTTTTTGAAGATCCATATTACCTCTTTTTAAATTAACAATTTTTAATTATCTTGGAAATTAAATGGGTTTGTAGGGTTTGACTCAAAGAGCCTTTGCTGTGACTTTTTCTGTGGATATAGTGGTCATAATTATTTTCTCTCTCCCTAAACTTAAACACTGTTCATGTCTTCCAACAATTTATTGAAAATACCTAGAATGTAGGAAAATGTCTTCTTTTTGTGTTTGACTCTTTTATTAGAACCATGGAAACTTTTCTCTGGCATCTTTTATGACTCTTTCTCTAGAACTGTATCCACACCTACTGCACCTTAGACATGTTTTACCTTATAGTTGCAAATGAGTTTTGAATCTGATGCTTCTGATGTCTGTCCTTCATTGTATGTGCAACCTAAACAGAAATATGCGCTGACTGTTCTTACAGTTTTCAATTATCACTGGCATCTTGAGAACCTCTGTAGGTACTATATTAAAATAACATCATAAACTGGGGAAAATGTATTAATATATTTCTACATCTACCAGAAAATAAAATGATTGCTTCTGTTCTAGTACGCATCTTGGAAAATATGTAAGAGGGTTTAAAAAACGCCAGATATATATGGCTACCAGAGATAGAATACTGTATTTAGTCTGGTTGACTGTTGTATTAGTTGTTAAGTTTTCTCATATGTAAAATTTATTATATGGCCCTTGAGGCTATAAAATATGAAGTTAATCTTCTAAAATCAACTGTGTTAAATGTTCTTGGGAATTTTAAAGTTGTTTTTCTTTTTTTCTCAACACCATTTACTTTTTATATTATAGATTTTAATCTTTTAACTTTATTTATATTTGATTGATTAAACCCAGATTGATGGTTTTGAGTTGGCTTAAAAGAACTAAGTTGTGCATTTGGACTTGTTTCATACAAATAAATAGAAATTGAAAATTAGTATTGCTTTTATAACATTTGAAGAGCTCCTTTGAACTTGTATTATACAGAGTAGCCAAAAAATAATAGGACTCTGATGCTTCATAAATGTAATGTGTGTTGTTTCTTTCGCTCAGCAGCCCGGTATGGCCAGATAGGATAAGGTGTGCGACTTGTAATCTGAGGGTCGTGGGTTCGCATCCCCATTGCACCAAACATGCTCGCCTCCTCAGCTGTGGGGTCATTATAATGTGATGGTCAATCCCACTATTCATTGGTAAAAAAGTAGCCCAAGAGTTGGCGATGGGTGATGGTGACTAGCTGCTTTCCCTTTAGTCTTGCACTGCTAAATTAGGGGCAGCTAGTGCAGATAGCCCTCGAGTAGCTTTGCAAAATTCAAAACAAACAAACAAACAATCTTTCACTCAATACAGGAGAGATGGCAAGAGCAAGTTCTGTGGATGAATAAATCTCTGTACAGAGCTATTTAATTTTCATTTGTGTTTGCAGTGTGTTATATGAATAAAAATTATTATTAAGAATTACAATTCTTCTATGCATGTTATACAGTCCTATTACTTTTGGTTTTTCTGTGATTTTTATTATTTTCTAAATGTTTGCATCTGTGTGTTTTTGTATGGTATATGTATAATATTGTTTTAATATTATTTTGCTGCTTCATGGACTTCAGCTTCTGGGGACAAGCAAAAAAGTGACTGGTCGTTTAGGTCGACATTCTTACAAGTGCCCTTATTGTGATCGCATCTTTCACAGATCAAGCACAGATTTACAGAAACATATGTGGATCCATGAAGGAATCAAACCTTACAAATGTACACTCTGTTCTCATGAGAGTCGCAGCAAAAACAACCTCAGGGTGCACATGCTGCGTCACACAAAAGAGAAATCTCATTTGTGTGAAGAATGCGGAAAGTCTTATAAATCAAAGACTGCTTTAAGGACCCATCTTAAGTAAGTATTTGTTCAGCAGTGTTAACTAGGGCTTAGGCTTACATCAAAATATGGCTTAACAAAAATAAAGATTTTTCCTATAACTTAAACTAAATATAACTATTAAATTGTCAACAAATTTAAACATACAGTCTGCTTATTAAGTGTTAAGTGTGTGTGGGTGTGTGTTTACATACATGTTTTTAGTTCTTGAAGTATTTTCTCTTTGTAATCCACATAATCAGTGAGCTGTTTTTCACATGGTTTACACAGTTGTGACCTTCATCCTACTGTCCAATATTTGAATATTGTATGAAATGGCTCAAATTATAATGTGTTTATGTGTATATAGGTATGGTTTGTTACTCACTATAATGCAATCTAACTAAGTCATCATGGTTACATTCCTTGTATACTTTGATGGTGCTTAAAATCCATGTGAACTAAGTCTGTTTTCTATGTGTAATGACTACTTTATATGGCCTGTGTTTGTTGAGTCTGTGTGAACTAAGTGTATTTTGTGTATGTTGCTGTATAGTACACTTGTTTGTTCAATCCACGTGAACTTCATGTTTGTAGTGACTGCTATATAGAATCCATGTAAATTTTATTGTAAAGAAATTATAGGACATAAATGTAAGTATAACTTTAAACTTAAATCTTAACATACAGGACTATTATTATTCCCAATAGTTAATTTTAACCTTAATTGTAATAGTGTATGATTAAAGCACTAAATAAAGTATTAACCCTTTCTGCACGAATTGTGAAAAATTGCACTATATAGCCCAAATAACTTTTACTTCACCTACCAATAAAATCTTTAATTTTTATATGTTTTGTCTTTACAAGCATATTTATAAACATATTACTTATATAACATGTTCTCTTTTAAAAATATATAAATTTATTGAAGTAAACCTATGTAACTAGAAGAATCCTATTTATTATGCCATATTTGAAGTGTTCTGTATTGCATAGGCCAGGTTTTTCAGAGCATCCATTGTAATACTTGCTTGTTTACTTTTGTTTTTGATAACACACTCTGCATTACTTTTTTGGATGCATATTCGAACTACTAAGCATATGTAGAATAGGAACTAAAACATGGACAGCTTTTTCAAGCTTTTGCTTGCAACCTACATTAGGATACTGGCAAAGAATTTCTCTTGAGGAGCAATTCCTTCTGAATCATGTGTTTCCACCAGTTGCTGTATGATCATTGTGATAAACTGCTTGAAAGTAAATTTTTCATTTGTGCTATTTTGGCAAGCAAGAAAACCATTTAGCAACATACTTATCAGCAAGTGTAGGTTTAGCTTCTTGAATCACGCATGGGATTTATGACTTGAGTTACAAGGCTCCAGCAACTGATCTGGTTTATCAACTCCTACCATGTATTCATTGTAGTTTTCTCTACGTATTTTTTGTAAAATTTTCTTGCTGATTATCATTCAGGCAAGACCTGCATGCAGCCGACACCACTCTGTTATTATTTCAGTCAATTACTGCATTACTTATTTAGTGGAAATTTGTAATTGGTCAATAAAAATTATGTAATTTACATTGAAGAGAATTACAAGACATTCAGTAGTGCTCTGATAAGCATAACAGAATATTTTCCTTCTTAAACATGAACCTAAGCATGATAATTCTAACAGTGGCATCACTCCAGGAATGATCGAGACTTCCCATGATTCAAACATTGGAGTCATCATAGGGTAGTGGGTAATGTGCTTTCACAGGCTTAATGTATATAGTTATGGACCTGAATGTGACATTTTTGGTGTCTTTATTGTTCAGTAAGAAAACAAGAAATGTACAGTTCCATAAAAGAACAAATATGGAATGTATGTTTGGCTAGTTCATAGTCTTGGCTGGTATTATTTTGTTTCAGGACACACACACAAGGAAATATTTTCACATGTGACCACTGTGACTATAGCGCCTCTCAGAAAAGTCATCTGTGGAAACACTTAGAGACCCATAATGTGGTGCACCAGTACACTTGTGAACACTGTGACTACTCCTCCAACACAGTTGGTTATATGAAGGTGAGAAGTATAGAAGTCAGTTGTCATATGTTCATGACAACCTTGTTAATGTCTACATTATCTAATGTAAGATGATTTACTACACTTCAACCTCTGTAATATCTAATACATTGTTTACTGCAGTTCAACCTCTGTAATATCTAATGTACGATGATCTACTACACTTCAACATCTGTAATACCTTATGTATGATCTACTACACTTCAACATCTGTAATACCTTATGTATGATCTACTACACTTCAACATCTGTAATACCTTATGTATGATCTACTACACTTCAACATCTGTAATACCTTATGTATGATCTACTACACTTCAACATCTGTAATACCTTATGTATGATCTACTACACTTCAACATCTGTAATACCTAATGTATTTTTAAGGTGTTCCTCTATTTTATTGTTGGACCACTGAAAGTTGTACTTGATTAAGGATACATTTAGAATGATTAAATGTTCTGCGGTTGGTTAGTAAATGATTGTTTTTGTATGTATCATTATGAAATGGATGGAAAACATTTATACACATCATAAATATATGAACATCACATGCTTCAAAGTCAGTATAAATAGATAGACTATACAGCAGACTTTTAATTAAAAGTTGATAAATTATAATATTGTTTCATTTTCAAATAATAAGATTTCTTTTATCTGACCCACTATTAGTTATCTTGGGGGCATTTTTGTTTTGAATGGTGTGTTTTCATATATAGGAATGTTGTTTTTAATGTGCATGTACGTATATACATTTTCAGTAAAATAAAAATTATTACTGTCCCTCACTCCCAGTACAAGTAATGTTGATTTAACACATGCACATGTATATTTACACTTTCTATAAAAAAATATGAACCATCAGTCGATTGTGAATAGTTGTTTCCAACATAGGTCTACTAGTGTGAATTACAATTAATATATAATATATAACACCTAAATAGTCCAGTAATTGCTTTTTTTTTATATATATAAACAAAGGCTCACTATAGCAGACATCATAAAGGGGCAATATATAATGAAAATTCCAGTTTTTCCATGCCAGAAATATTAGAAAATCAAGAACGAGTCTTTAAGTGTGTTAGTTGTTCTTATCTTTTTGGGAATATATCGGACTTAAAACATCATCTGCAGGTAAGTCTATTTAGTTAGTTTTGTTCTGAATCAGTTTGTGCTACTGTTTTGTTTAAAACTTAAACTGTGAGTTGCATTTCTTAATATGTTATTGAATAAAGTATGTATTTGAGAGAGAGAACATTTTAAAAGTTGAAGTTCTTTAATTAACATTTAGATTACAGACTTAATTTTTTGCTTTTCATTACTGGTAGGATTCGTGTGTAACTTCATATTGAGTAATTGTATTTCATTGTTGTAACCTGGACAATATTATTAAATGCATCATTGTACATTGTTCATGGTTGTTTTTGAGTTTATTTGATTACATAGCAAAACACAAAAGCTATATTCCGATTGACACACAATCGTTTTACTATGGCTTATATGAAGCCTCATTTTCTACTATATGTTTATAACTGTGTGAAAGTCGTGTATGTAGTTTAATGTTATGTGGCAGGCATGACACATGTACCTTAGTGATTATTAACTAACTATTGCAAGTCTACTGATGTCACATCATGTGTTTATGTATACGATTCCTGCTCTTTTGAACATAATGCTGCTGACAGGATCACAGTTTTTTTATTTTTGTTTTTTTACCATTGCATGATTGGTTTTTAGTCATGTTACAAAAACAAATCTCAAAATGTTATACAAATGTTTAGGGTGTCTCCCACTACATGATTTAGTTTAGCCATGTTATACAAATGTCTAGGTTGTCTTCTGCAACAGAAATTTTTAAGCTATATTGAAAATGAAGTTGCAAAAAAGTAAACAAACAAGTTTAAGGTTTGAGACTTAGAGTTGACATTATTTTATCAGGCTATAAGTCCCTCTCTGGACTCTGTTAAGTTATATTATTTGTGTGAATTCATTTATTTTCTGTGTGAAATAACATGGAGGACATCACTAGTAGTTAACAGGATTAACTATAATATCTATATTATGTTTGTTTAAATATTTTATGTTTTTTATGTTGTTAACATTCGTGCATAAATTAAAAAATTCATCGACTTGGTATACAAATAGTTTAAAAAACATGCTTAAAATGACATTGGAGTCATCAGTAATTCTAGGGTTAAAATATCTACAACAGGCTAGAAGATACAGGTGTTGGGTAAATGCTTGACTTCTTGTAAAATTGTAATTAAACATAAATTTAGAATATATGGGTTAATTATTGTTTTACAGTGTTTCAAACTTTTTTTTTTGTAGAAGTTAATATTTTTGTTTGAAACTTAAAATTATATAACATTAAAATTTGTATGATAAACTATGTTTTGATGCTAAGTTTATTAACACACATTGATAATAAAGTTGTTTAATTAAATTCTGAATGTAACTATGAAGAGTTGTGACATGCAAATGTTGACCCTGTTCATACACATACTGTTTATAAGTTTTATGTTTACCAAGCATTGTAGTATGCAATTTTTTCTGATAAGTAATGTTAGGATGGGAAAAGATCATGTGGCCAAAACATAATTTAAAAAAAAATGTAGTTTTTATGTGGCACTTTTTTTTTCACGTCATACTTTTCTCATCTTCATAAGTATGTAGTGAAATTTTCAGAATTGGCCAAATTGTCTACTCTTCTCCATGATTATTCCTAGGTACACCATGGACTTTCTGTGGATAAAGTGGAATTTACAGTTAGTGAAGAACCTCTTCAAGTGACACTGAATGATAATCCTGAACTTCAAACCCTTTCAAACTCTAACAAAGTCCTGTCCGAAGAGCCTTTGGTGCCTCAGCATGTTCAGATGGTTGAGTGTGAGCAGCCTGCACACAGTGAAGAGGAACAGGTAAAGTTGTACAAGTGTGGTCTTTTTATTATGTTGTAAATATAAAAATGATGCTTTAACTGATGTCTCAAACAAATCTTTAGCTAGATCATCTGGAGAATGATTGATTTGATGTGTATTTAAGTAACAGTTTTAAAATTAATTTGTCTAAGCAACTATAGACATTGAACGTAGAATTCCCATAACTTCAGAAAATAAGGTCAGAAGTGAGAAATTAAGCTTTAGTGATAGTGTTTAAATTCAATTAGTGTTTGTTTATTTTTTAAAGTTTCTACTTAGTGTAATTAATCTCATCACCTACCTTTCAGTGCCCTGCTCACTCAAACGTTTATGCTTGGGCGGGCCACATCAAACATCTACTACTTGAAACCATGTAATACTTTTATAAATGTCTGACACAAAGATACACATATTTATTTAACAATTTATACATATCATACAACACATATCTAATTTAAAAGCTGTTACTGGAAAGTGTGCTGGTGTTTTTGTAATTGTTTACAGGTAAATACTGCTTTAATTACTGAAAACACTGACATTACTTCTCATGACCACTGGTTGCTTTTACTAAAGATAACAGTTCTATGTTAAGCATAGTTCTTAGCAGTTTATTACCTTACAAAACCACTTGAACCTAGCAAAAAAGGTCTTTTTCATATGCAGAAGGTTTTTTAGTATTTCTGTTTATTATTATTTAGAATATTTATTTGAAACTAAGCATTACTTGCAAAGTATACCTGAGATCTTATCCCATCCTTCTTTAGAAACTCCACTTGAACTTACCAGATGGAGAAATGGATGAAAGAACAGCTTCTGCTCTCCATATAATTCAGCAGATTTTCCATCAGGGGGCACTGAACTCCCACGTTACAGTTGAAGCTGTTGACGGAGAAAATTTGATCACTTTAAACCCAGACACTATTATTGTTCAGAATGGTGATGGAGAGCTGGTGTTTAATGGGGACACAGGTGGTCAATATGTTATTCAGTATGTGACTGATGTGTCTCAGATGTGTGAAGACAACTTTATTCTCACACAAGAGAATGGCAAAAGTGATTCTGTATCTGACTCTCATACCATTGTTGCTTCCGACCCTTGTGAACTATATACCTCCACGTCTGATGAAAACAAAACTTTCTCAGAACTACAGTCACAAGTTTTCACTGTAGCAGAAAATACATAGTCATATTTTTTGCTATATATGAAAAATGCTAGACTCAAAACATCATTTAGGAAAATTCGTACAGAAATAAATCTCTATAAACAGTGAATTGAAATAATATACAGATGGAGGTAAAATTGCATGTGCAAAACTTTCTTCCGGTCAGTGCAATTTCTCACAGCGTTGGTGTTCACTGTGAATATGTATAACAGTGTCTTACATATATATAATCAGGTCTTAAACAGAGATAAGTTAATAATTAATTGTACAGCTAACACAATTGTATGTACATACTACATAGAGATAAGAAATTAATTATAACTACTTGTGTTTTGCTTCAAGAAGTAATGAATTAAAAAGTAATTCTGAAAGTACGTTTGTTTTGTACTGATTTTCTGAAGCATGGAGAAAAGAAAAAACTGAACATATAACACTATATAAATTGTTTTGCTTAGTATGCTTTGAGAGCATGTACAAATGTTTTACAAGATTACTTGTGAGCCTTTACTCAAGATACATATTGCTCTGAAGTTTTTTGTATTTGTGGGTTGTCAGTTAAAAAAAAAGTGTCATAATTTTTGGCCTTACAGAATGTCGGCCACAATTTCTTAAGTTTAATGTTCAGTAAGTAACCTCTAATTCTTTTAAAGTGACAGGGAATGTTCTCCCATGAGCTGTTGTTTCTCGGAATAAAATATCTTAAAACTTTGAAATTATGTACTGTAAACTGCTAGTTCTTTCATAGGTTAACTGTGGGCAAACTTAAAAATCCAGCTAGGCACTGAACTTTTTTATGAACAGCATTATTTGAAGCTAGAACTTTTAACAATTGTAATGCTTCTTGATGCAGTCAGCTTTTGATAATGCGATATGTATACACACATTCAGTATGTAAGGTTGATAATTAATAACATCATATACTTTATATTACCCTCTAGTAGTAACAGTTTTAACTCTTAAATATACTCTGATGATCCTAAAGGACCTGAAGTATACATTACAATCTTGTTTTTATTAGAGCTAAAGGACCCTTTTCAGACATTAAATACAACATACAGTTTCCACTTTCATATATCTTACACTCTTTCTGCTGTGGATGAATAAACATCAGCTGTAATGCCATTAATTCCCAAATTAGAGTCCTGAGTTGAAGGTTTTTCTGTCGCTACCTACCTACCTAATAGCATAAACAGATAACAATTAAAAAAAATTTAATAATTATTAACAAGTATTACTTCTATTAAAGTTAATAAAACTGCCAGAGGTAAAACAACATCCATCTGGCAAGGTTAGACACCAGTTCAGTATTGAGGTTTAGCTATATATTCCACAGTAACACACTTTATTGATGATGTCTGTAAGACAGACTTTAATGTGTTTCATTTACTTGATGGTTCTGTAACTTTACTTTTTGATCAGAATTACAAACGAAATTTGATAACTTGTCTAACATGTAATTTTTGACTTACTATTGTGACCACTTTAGAAACTCAGATTATAAAACATCCAGACTGTGAGTTGATAATCCATGATGACCCACTTGTAGAGAAAAATATATACGTAGAAACGGCTGGTATGGGTTGAGATATTTTGTGTATGTGTGAACCTGATGATGACCGAAGAAGGAAGGTCGAAACATTGTTTGCCCCTCTACATTAAAAAAAATGTCTTAACCCATACCAGCCATTTTTACATATATATTAGACTGTAAGTTGAGGTTTATATACCCCTTTTTGTTTTAATAAGGTGTTCAAGAAATTTAATTATCAAGATAATAATACTACTGAAGTAATTTTTCTCACCATATTAAGGATCTAGTTAGTAATACCATCAAAACTAAGTTTAACAAAAGTGAAAACACATGACATCAAATGTTATCAACCATATGTGTTGAAATAATCTAGCTTGTAAAAATTATACTACAACTACCAAACTTTTGGAATATATTTTCTCATAAAGTACATGTAAGAAATATGCAAGAATATTTCTGGTCAGATATGTAAAGGTCCAACTAGAGAAATTTGCTATAATGACACACTTTAATAAATCATTTTCTAATATGAGTGTGATCTTTTAACTAATCAAAGCTGTATGGTGTATATTCCCAACGTTTATTTTCTCAAAGTGAGAGCAAGTTGTTTTTGTGGAATCCATATCACCAACTTATCCCATAAGCAGGAATCCACAACATTCAAGACAGAAAAAAGAAGTCTTAGTGGAATTTTTATTTTTTTACTCTATGGCATTATGACAAAGTTGAATTTTGTGTATTATTACTCCATACTTACTGAAAATAATCTCCTAAATAATTTAGAAAATTGCTATTACCTCTCTTAACTAAGGTTCTGTTTGGAAAGTTTATTTTTATGCAAGTATTTGAAACTTGCAAAAGATACTGGTTATGTTTTATTCAGGGCTAGACTTGGTTCTATTATAAGCTGCAGGACTCCAATTTATGTTCACCACTGGCATCTGTAAAACATATTTTTAAATGTTCAACATGAGTGCTGGAGATTTTGTACCAAAAATATTTGCCATCTTCTTGCTAACACATAAGACACCTACAACTGTATCAGACTATTGGATATGAAATATCACAAGAAAAAGATGTACTTGTTTAATTATTAATCAAAATAAGTTCCTTTAGACTCGCTACACTTCTGCCAATGAGTTGTAAATTTATAAATGTCTTCTTTAAAGAATTGGGTGTCCTTTGATGCAATGAAGTCTTCAAAGGCTCTTTCAGTTGATCTTTGGTTTGCAAACTTTTTTCCATAAAAAAAATGTCCAAATGTTTAAAAAGTGATAATCTGTAATGGAAGTATGGTAGATGAGGTAAACTTTCACACTACAGTTCATTTAGTTTTTGGACAGTAGCATACAAGATATGAGTTAGAGCATTGTCATGAACCAGTATGGGTCCACTGTGATTGACTATTATTGGATATTTCAATGACAACTTTTGATACATAATTTCAAGTTCTCAACAATATTTTTCTGCTATAATTGTTTCTCCTGGGCTGAATAATGGATAACAGCTATGGATGACCACCAAACACTGACCATAAGCTTCTTAGAGCAAACAGCTGGTTTAAGTGCTTTTCCATAGTCAAGCTGCTGTCCAGTTCACCGTTGATTGTTGTAAAGAACCCATTTTTCATCACAGGTGACAATTCTATGGAGAGACAGGTCTATTTTATTATGTGTAAGGAGTGAGGAACAAATTTCAACTTACCATGTTTGATGATTTTCAGTCAAACTGTGAGGTAACATTTAGAGAGCTTTTCACCTTACAAGTTGCTAAACCAACACTGTGTTATGTGCTCATCAGCTGTCCCATCACTAAATACATGATTTATATTACGAGCTGCTGTCAAAGTATTGTGATCAAGCTTGAACTCGTACAAGGAAATTACACGAATATCAATTCTATCCATGGTGACAAAAGTCAATATAACTGTGATTTAGTTTCTGAAATAAGACAAAGTGAGCTTGAAATGAACCAGACAATATACTATGTTATTCTGACAAATTTATGATAATTCTCTTTTAGCCATTAACAATTGAGTTTTAAATATGCAAATCCAACATTTCAAGGGAATGTGCTTGGAGAAATCAACAAGTCAAGACATACTTTAAACTGTATTTAACAAGACTAATAATGAGAGTTGAACTATTAAAGTGAATACAACTTCAAAAACACTACCTAGAGAATTGTTTTATCATAATAAAATTACCAGATAGAAATTTGATGGCATCAAGTAATGTAACTCACCCAGACAATTTTAATAGGATAAAATTTAGTCTCGACTACTTTTCAATGCAGGATAGAAAGAAACTGTCTCTCAGCTGGTTCCATCATATAAGACATTCTTAAGAGTTAGTTATCTAAATGAAAAGCTAAAAGATTCGTTTTTAAGGCTAAAATAAATACAAAGGTTATGAAAAATTAAACTCTTTCTTTCCTGTGCTTGAAGCACCATAATTTTAACAACAGAAATCATGGGAACCAGCTGCTGCCATTTTATAAATTAAGTTCTATTTTTTGTAGTATATAAGTAATATTACTAATTTCAAGTAAAGCTGATTTTGTATGGTTCATTCAGGACACACAGAAAAGTGACCACCCCTTGATTTCTCTACATAAAAAACTGTTCTTGTTGATGAGGGCATTAGACTTGAAAAAAAAATCCATTTTCATGCTCAGAATTTATAGACTTACTTCACAGAAATACAACTATAATCATTGCCAATACCCATCCTGACTATATTTTTTAAAACAATGTCCAGTGTGAGAACAATTTTGATCAACATTACTGTTTATTTTACCAACTTTTTTCTTGCACACATAAGCAATATGAAAATTAAACATGAATACAGAATGAAGGGCACATTTGGTGCATTGGGTATTTGAACCCATGACCCTAAGATTACAAGTTGAGCACCCTAGCCACTTGACCATGCCCAACCATTAATATAAACATTGATAAAATTTTAAGCATGTATTAGCTATTACATGATCAAATTATGGGCACTGTATTACTTGTTTGAGACTCCTGCATACTTCTATTCACTTTTGTACACATTATGCAGGGTTGTAGGAATGCTCAGATGCTTTTAACTCACAAGGAAGTCACATCTCTTCAAAAAATTTTGTACTTTGAATAGTGATTGTTGTGAAGTAGATGTTTCTAAACATCAGAGTTACAGTTTAATTATAAATTCATGCACCAGCAGGGATTCCTCCAGTTAGAGTATTTCAGAAGAATGGTTTGAAGTTAGATTTTACCTTTGAACGTCCATCAGACAATTTGCAGATGACAATGATTACTCTGTTAGTAAAAAATGAAACTTCTGATCCATTGTGTGACTTCTTGTTCCAGGCTGCAGTTCAAAGGTGTGCAGAAATGCCTCCCAATAATCTATTATTACTTGAGTTGTTTTTTTTATAATAAATGTTTTGTTAATTTAAACAGTGTTTCAAGTGAGGCTGGATGGCAGCAGAATGAGTAATACACATCATCCCCATCACTGGAGATGGATGAAGGAGGGCTTGAACATATTTGTATCAAGCGACTTTTCTAACCCTTAATGTGACATCTTGTCGGAATCACTTCATTTATTACAATTTCATGTGTGACGAGGCTTTGACCCTCTGTCTCATTCCGAGGCATTCCACTGTCTTATTCTTATGATAAGCAGATGATAGAGTACAGTTTATTCAACATGATAAAGGAAGGCCAGAACATAGAGTAGGAAACAACTGATAAAACAAAGATAAAATGGTAAGAACTTTTAGATAACTTTGTGAAAACAGTTTACGAGATCCAACCTCCAGAAAAAATATTTTTTTTTAGAATTCCTTTAATGTATTATACATTTTTTCACCTACTTTTAACACACGTTTGTTTTGTTTTTTTTTGGTTTTGAAGTTCACACAAAATTACAAGAGTATTACCTGCATCAGCTGTCCTTAATTTAGGGAAGACAGCTAGTCATCACAACCAACCACCAACTCTTGGGCTACTCTTTTTACCAACAAATAGTGGTATTGACCTCACATTATAATGCTTCAATGGCCACAAGGATGAAAATGTTTGGTGTGACAAGGATTTGAATCCATGACAATTAGATCACAAATCAAGCATCCTAACTCCACTTGGCCATCACGAAGGAGCAAGTGGTAATTACACAATTGGAATAAACATACATTTACTTGTAAAAACTATAAAACTGAATAAATACTATCACCAAATAAAACCATGAATAATTAAATTACCATCTTCACATGTACCAGAAATGGGGTTGAACATTTCATATTGGAAATGAACATAAACAAGTACATTTATGTTTAATACAAAACAACACAATGGGATTTCTGTGCTGTAACCATTGTGAATATCGAAAATTAATTTTTAGAATTACAAAGCCCTCAGATTTTACCACTGAGCCAGCACCAGGCATTATACATAAAACCTATTGAGACTACCTTTAAATATATGCTTCATCCACTTTTTCTATGGTCAAGATCCATTGTTTTTAAACATCAATGTTAATGATTAAACAATTAGGTTATACTAGAACATTATCACAAACATTTTGCAGACAAATCATTAGTTTTGGTTGACAGTTGTTTAATTAGTCAAATTTGTGTGATTTTGATATGCGCTGGACATATTTTATGACTATTTCAAGACCAATGCAAACTTTTCTGATGATTATATTTAATATAATAGTATATTCTCCAGGTGTGTTTTACTTTATAATATGACTATGCTCATCTTATAAGGACTAAATCATTTATTTGGAAACATGATAATTTTAATGTTTAATGCTGAACATTTAACTGCAGGAATATTTTATATCATAAGTTGTATTTGCTTCATGCATGACATATAAATCTGTCAGGAGCTTGAAATATTCACTTCCTTACGAGTTCAAAGACTCGAGTGTCAAAGCAAATCATATCAATTATTACACATGTTTTGATACTCATAATATGAAAAGTAATATTGTATCCTGAGACAGCATGTTTTTTCACAGTGCAAAAGAAAAAAAAGTGACCCACCCAGACTTGTGTGCACAGAAATCACGACTCTTCCCTGACAATAATGACCATATCCTAATATACATAATTTTATTTTCAAGTTTAAAGATAAAAGTCTCAACAGTGAAATGAAAGTCATTAAAATTACTTCATATATTTTTTTACAGTAGAAAAGCATGCTTTGTGGTATTTAAAATTATTAAAAAACTGTGACTGCTTTACATCACACACATAAAATGTACTAGAAGTTAACTGTTAGTTTTTCTCTCAAGTCTTCAAGGTTGTTTAATATTAATCCGATGTTTACTTTTGAGTTCTACAAAGCTTTTGACAATTTAAAACTTAAATCTGTTATGCAAATAAGATATAACACAAACCAAACATCAAATGTCTTTTATAATAATCATCTTTATTTGGGTACAACAGCTTTGTGATAAAATAACATTTCTAAAAAGAAAGAATTGCCAATTACTAACTAATATTTATTTGCAGTGCCATGTGAAACATTTATGACTTTCCATTATACACACTTTGGTCAACAAAACACTTTCTCTGTTGTTTCCTGATAATACTACTTAACCCCTGGAATGTTTATTTTATTTGTGATACCTATGTAATAATAATAACCTACAAAAAAATTTAATGATGCCAAGTATACAGAATTAAACAAGCATAAACTATTTATTGATAATAAATAATCCTGTCTGTCACTTGGAAGATGAAAACCATAATTAAGTACTCCATAATTCAGTTTTTTGTGGTTTTTTCACAAAATCTTTATAATTTATCCATTAAAACATAAAATGTCTCACTGATTATTTCTTGGAAATGAGGAACTGAAGACAGAAGACAAGACTTATCCTACTACAAGTAATTACAATACAACATACATATTGAATAGTGTATACAGTGAACCAGCAGGAATGGATCAAAAATAAAAATGATTTTAGTTCTTAAATGATAACTGTAACATGTTTAAATCATTACATTGTGTATATATTATATATATGCCATTTGGCAACAGAACTGTGTTTAACAAAAGCTATAAAGAGAATAATATGATCAAAGCAACAACAATGAAATTATTAAAGCAAATACAGCTTTAAAAAGGCTAATTATAGAATTGTTTTGCCATGATAAAAGATACCTAATAAAAATTTTAACGTAACTCATCCAGAGAATTTCAACCATTGACATATCTGACTGAACTCAACAATAAAATTATGCTTTTGAGGCTTTACATGTCTTACAAAGTGAACTTACCATACTCCTTTAAAAATCTTACTTATCAATCAAGCAGTAAACAATTTTAGACAGCTTATACAACATCATTTCAAGATATACTCAGCTGTGGAATTGTAGTTGTTGTCAAAACATCACCCATAAAACTAACTACAATTTATTAATAAACTCAATTTACGTGTTTCAAAACATACATCAACTGTGTTGTACCTTACATAATTCTACTATATTAAAGATTCTTGGTCTGTTTCATTTTTATTCTACCTGAAATAACTATTACCACATGTGTGAGTTTGACGTACTCTTTGGACCATATTAAAAACTTGGAAAATTAAAGAAACACTCATATAAAAGTAGTGGAATGATCATAAAATTTGACTAATATTCTGCCAGACTTACTTTCATACAACTAAATCTTTTTTTTTCTTTTTTTTTTTTTGTGCACAAAAATCTGTAAACTTCTGAGAACACAGAAAAAAATTTAAATAGTGATTGGCCAGTTCAATATGACAAGTGATACAGTTGATTTTCTTGTGGTCTTAAAACTGGATGGAGTACATGGTTTAAATACACAGCAGTGGTTTAAATAATCCATCACAGATGAAGTAAGGCTTGATCTATCATCACTCCCAACATTTCAGACAGTGCTAATGCCAAAGTTACTCACTGAAATACAATAATACAGAAATGTTATACATGAAATACCTGAAATCAAAAGTATGTCATGTTCATAAAAAGTAAGGGTACGATACTACTTGTTATAAAAATTTTTTTTCAAAGCTATAAAAGAACTATCTCTACACATGTCCTTAATTATTACCTGACAGACTCAGAGGAAAGCAGCTACTCCACTAACAACTCATCTAAACAAATAACTATGACTCTCACTCTTATAGTGCAACCATGACTCTAAAGTCCACAGCATATTTATGCAGTAATGGGTCATGAATCACAAATGACCAGTTTCATAGTCCAGACATGCTGATTACTAGCTTAAACCATGTCACTGTCTGTTACTCAAGAACATTGTTAATCTCCTTTGAAACAAAATGGAATGTGTATGCACTGGTTGATGATACTTATGTCTATCTATGTTCATGATTAATACTAACAATTATTTTGGTGAGATGAGATTCTGAATCAAACATTATTTTCACATATCCAAGTAATGCTGGAATACAGGCTATCTGTTACACATAGAGAAATAAACGCCTGATGTAAAAAATATTAATACTAATTTTTAACCAAGTTACAATACAACAACTCATAAGTTCAGGAAAATCCTTTCACCTCAAAATAAACTAGCACTTCTATTAGTAGATACAACATGTCAAATTTAGTTTCGCAAAATGTAAGTAATCTGTTCTAATTAGAAGTTAATTTAAATAAATGCAGTAACAAGTTCAATTTAAAGTCAGATTTTGTCAATCAGAAGCACAGAGAAAAGAATATAAGCTAGTCTGTTAGAGCAACAAAACTACATTTATTCTGAACATGGCTAAACATACAAATCATTGTAAATAGATAAAGATGTATGTTCAGAAATTGTTTGGAGCTAGTGTCATATTTCCAACTTCTCATAATGTCCTTCCTGAATCTTAGTTTGTTGGGTTTTTTTTTTTAAACACCAATTTTCTTAAAGATTGAATACCTGTTTTCTAAAAAAAAAGAAATTAACTTACCATTGCTTTAATCCAAGTGTGTATCTTTAAACAATAAATCTGTCATTTTGTGATCTAAATCTCAGTTTGTATTCCTATTCTACAAGCAATAATAAATCTGTTATTGTGTGACCTCAATCCAGGTTTGTGTGTTTTAAAAAGAGAATCTTCTATTCTCCGATGTCAAGTTTGTATTCTCTCTTAAAATCACTAAATCTATCATTGTCTGATCCCCATCTCTGTCTGTATACCTGCCTCAAGAAAACAGAACCTGCCATTTATAATTCCTTAATAATCAAAGCTCGATGACCATCATATTTTAAAAGCAATGAGTCTAGTATATGCCTCAAACACCATAAAATGCCAGTGAAGGTGACCTGAGGTTCAAGTACTGGTCACTTCCTTTCTTGTAACAACATTTTAGTCATTTTAAAACTTGAAGATCATGCTGCAGCAACACAAGTTTGTTATTTGTTACTTTTCCAGATAACACTAATTACTTAATATGTAACAAACAAAAGGACCCAATATCTACAGACCTTCATTAAAAAACTATCTCAACAGGTTTCAATGTGATAATGTTCTTTTTACGAACGAGCAGAATGGAAAAATCCACCCTTAATGTTTTAAAATGCCTATTTTGGACAGAAAAAATTTCTCCACAGATTTATTATACATTTTTTCTTCACATTTTAAAGCCATGTAATAATATAAATCTCTCTGGCTTCTAGTTTAAATATTTCATTTTGGAACGTAGCATAATTCAGTGAAAAGAAACAGCTAAGTGTGTATATATTCATAATACTTCTGAACTTTATATTCTTCAGTTAGTTAATTGTTATTGTTAATAATCATGTAATTATTGTCTCTCTGATCATTCTAAATTAGCTTATATGCCATTTGTATGTTGAAAATATATTTGTGTGACTGCATATGTAGGAAAAATTGATTTTCTGGGCTTGAAGTTGTCATACAACCCTACAATAAGACCTAAGACCAAAATTTAATTATTATTAATGAAACAGAAGCAAAAATAATTCTGTTACAAGAATATTTCAAGAAATAAAAGCATATATTTTTCACAACCCTGATGGAAAAAATAGTCCAAATTTATTATTGTAAATACTAGGCTACTGACTCAAAAACTGAATACACAAAGATGAATTTTTGTTTTAGAGTTCAGTTTTAGGCTTGTAATTGAAAGTTCCCTAAAAGTAGGTTTTAATTTTTTAAAAAACTTATGTTAAAGCTCTCACTTACTAACAATTTCACAAAAACAAATCCCATTTTGCATACAATTTTCTAAACATACAATGGTCTTAACAACACTTGCCAATAAACAGAGCTGTATATTAACATGTACCTGCCTGAAATCTCTTGGATGCTAAACTGATTCACTGCCATGCAGCTGATGGAAAGTTTTTTATTTCATTTTGTTCTTCAACTGTCATGCCAAGTGTGGTATAGGATAGTTTTATTCTCATCCTGAGAGGTGTCTGAAATCAGTAATTCATTCATTTATCCACTATACAATATCAGTATACAATGGAAACAGCACAAAATCTACTTAGAGGTACATTAAGGCTACTACTCTCAAATAAAAACTTTTAAAAATAAAACATTAACAGATTTATTATGATTTATACAGTAAAAAGTATACAGTAACAACAGAATAAAACTCAAGCCCTTCATAAATTTAAAGCAACTTCTAGACTTGGTGGTTTCCCTTGTATGTGGGTTGCTGATAACATGTGAAACTGCATACTAACAAGTTTTCTTGTTGTAATTACTTCTCTTTCACCTGCTGATCATTAACAACAGCAGGTCCAGGTTTTGGCACTTCGTATGACCAAAACATTGTTTAAATTTGGCAATAAAAAGATTTTTTATGAAAATATTGTACCAATACAGTAGAACAGAAACATCAGACTCTACTTCATAGTAATAATCTTTGAAGAAACATTTTACTGTGTAGAATATGTACAATTAAAATATCTAATGCATGGCATTAGAGAAACTTCATTAGTTGCCATCTAACCTGTATGAAAGCCAGTGTACATCACATCATGCTCGATTTCTTATCCAGAGAGAATAGTTAGATTACTGTCTACTTATTACAGTTTTAGTGATACAAAGGGGGACATTAAACATTACATGAGGGGTAAGTGTTGGTACAATAAGTCTAAAGTGGATGTAGTGTAGGATCACCTAGTCTAGAGCTAAGTGTATACAATTTATAAGGAAGTAAAATACTGATTAAATTTTAAACTTAAATTGTTTCTCAATTAAGCTATTTTCTCTTGCATTGTCACCATTTTTAACTAAAAAAAAGCAAACCTCTCTAATTAATGAATTTACAAATTAAATATTTTAAGTTTTGTTGTCTACATAGACTAACAACAACATTAGGTTATACTTTTGTTGCTAAGTGATATGAAATAAAAGCCATTATTGAAACATAGTTTTATCAAAATGCACTGGCTTTTCTATATATTAAAAGTTGTTAATCTAATATATATATGTTAATAAGTTGTTATTGATTTTTATCAATAATTATTCTATGAATACACCACAGATTCATTTCATGAATGATCTTAATACTGATTGGCTCACAAATAAATTTACTGACATTTGACTGTCTCAACTCCACTTTTCTGCCTCTATTTTGTTCAAGTTTGATTTTCCAAAATTTATTTATTTCACATTTGCCCTATCGTTTTTGATCGGCCATACTCTAGTAACCTTTACAAAGAAGTTATTATGCACGTGGCACACACATTCTACAGTGGCAGTGGTGAAACAGAGAAAATATATTAGCAAGTATTACATGCCTTTGTTTGGAGAAATGCTCTAGAGTGTCATGCCTGGAATATTTTTGTTTTAGCCATAAAAATTATTAAATTAAGAGTATTTGGTTATAAAGTTCCAGCTGCAGAATTTCAGTTTTCTTTTTCAAGGTGGTGGCTCCCTCTGAGATCTCCATTATGTTTCAATATCTTTAATGTATAACTTGAGACATGTATAGTGAATGTTTGTTCTCAAGTTTGGATCTTTAAAATCTTATTGGCAGTTCTGTGTGAGGAATGACTTTCCACTGGAATCAGTGCTTTTCTTTATTACACCTCTCAGCAAGTAACAACTGGACCAGTCATAAGATAGTGAAAGCAGCAACTGGATGGTGTTTCTGCCTGTAGGTGAACCCTTAACAACAGCTGGACTTATAGTAGTAGTCAGTAATAAAACATCCATCAGATACTGCTATAATAAACTCTATAATACTGATCATTCATATTGTCTTTGTGATCGGTTTAATTAAGATGCCCAAGTCAGATCATAAATTTAAAAAACAAAACCCTCAAAGGATCAAATAGGGGTACTCCTTTAGTTGATGAGCTAAATATGTTTTTTTAATGGGTTTTTTTAAATCTCTACACAAGATTTATATAAAAATCTCTATAATACCAACTGGGAAACCCTCAGAATCTTAAACAGAAAATATTGGAGGACTCATTTCAGCATAAAAGCCTTAATCTTATAAGTTCTCAATTTTACACTTTTCTCTATTTTCAGGACTTGGAAACCTGACTACAAGTACTGACTTGTGTAGCTGATGGTAACATAAAAATATGGACACTGTTAGAGATTAATTCAGATTATAAGGACTAAAACATATGTCATTATACCATATAAGAAGTTTTCTTTTTCATATCTATTTTTTATAGTCTTTAATAAAGGAATGTTTTCATTCAGATGAAAAATATCATGAAAGTAAAGTCTTCAAACTTCACCTAAAATTTTAGTTTTATTTTGTACCTTAGCTTAAGAAATTATGTAAACTAGGATTCATATTTCATCTAATATTTATACATACCAATGTAAGTTTTATAGTTGGACAAAAATTTATTCATATAAAGAATTTTAACAATAACCTTTAAGATTGTAATATGGATCAAATTTTGATATCAATGAATATATACTTGTATATCTTGAATTAGTTTTCCTTTATGTTCATTTATTTAAACACTTTTTGCAATTCAGTGAAAACAAAATGTGAGGCCAGATGACTTGACTCTGACCAATATCACCTAGTGAGAATAATTTTGGGGAATTCAATCTCAACAATAACCAATAAAGACAAGATTGAGATTTTACAGCAGTGACATATAAATGCAACACCACATGGTAGACCAAAGAGGAAACTAGGCTTCAAATTTCTCTTTTGCTAAGACACAAAACTGTGAAGATTTGAGACACTACTAGTTTCAAACAATGTGTCTGCCAAACAATCACTGAAGAATCAGTTAAAAACATCAATGTTGATTTTGAACTTCAAATATATACATAACTACATGTTTCTTGTGGTAAACAAAGAACATTGCAAAATCCAAGAAATCCTTTTTGATCTTGAATTTTTTTATTGAGCTCTTTAAAAATAAAAACAGTTTCTTACTTTGGAAGGGTTTAAAACTTTTATAACCTGGGTTACACATCCATCATTATTAGCAGGGATCACATTTCCTGATGGTGGCAACAGCTGCAGCTGTAATGTCTGAAAGAGAAAAAAATGTGCTCATGTGCAAGTTTCCAAAATGTAGTACTGAAAATAGTCATGCAAATAGAACTAAACCTCAGTCAGATGTCTGAAATGTTTTAATCTTTTTACAACTGACTATGTGCAGAATGTCACTGTTGTGCTGCAACTTATTGCAATGAATATACATTTCGGTTTTTCCCAAGTAATTTATGCATATATACCCATGACCACATGGCTGAGGACTATTTCCACAGCTCAAAAACACATTAATACCTTTGATGTAGATAAATCACTTATTTTAGTATTGTAGCCTTAAATTTTGGTATTTCACAATAATATCTCTACCTATGACAGAAATCTAACCAAGAGGTTGGCTGCAAGTGTGAAATTCTGATTTATTTAATTTTGTAATTACTGGAAGCTTCACACTGCATTCTGTATTAAACTTTTGTTCACAATGATCCCATCATTATTGTTAACTTGTGCAATAAAAGTTTTAATAATCACCAAACCAGTTAAACAAGCTTTTGAATGAAGACAACACCAGAAAGAATTATAATGTTAATGTTAATAATCACCAAACCAGTTAAACAAGCTTTTGAATGAAGACAACACCAGAAAGAATTATAATGTTAATGTTAATAATCACCAAACCAGTTAAACAAGCTTTTGAATGAAGACAACACCAGAAAGAATCATAATGTTAATGTTAATAATCACCAAACCAGTTAAACAAGCTTTTGAATGAAGACAACACCAGAAAGAATTATAATGTTAATGTTAATAATCACCAAACCAGTTAAACAAGCTTTTGAATGAAGACAACACCAGAAAGAATTATAATGTTAATGTTAATAATCACCAAACCAGTTAAACAAGCTTTTGAATAAAGACAACACCAGAATGAATTATAATGTTGCAAGAAACATTATTGGGTGTTTCAATACAATTATATATATATATAAAGAACATACAAAACTCTTGCTTTTTTGCAAAAGTTTTCTAAAATAAATTTTTATTTCAATATCTATAAAAAGAGTCTTAAAAAGTGACATTTAACAGAATAAATTATAAAAAAAAATGTACTTCATAAAGTTTCCAGATTCCAATGATTAATCACTAATTCATAAATTTGTAATTTTTCTGTATGTACATTGTCTTATAATACTTTATATCATAATTATTGTACCCAAACTGTAATGGTTGGCATCTCTGTAATAAGCTTTGCTTATTTAAGATATATAAAAGTAGTCTATTTTTAACCAACTTGCCTTTTTTCTTTTATTACCATCTTCTGCTTGAAGATAGTGAGAATTTAGAAATCAAACTTGCCCAGAAGCTTCTTAGAATAGTTATAAAACACTCTCATATAAAGATTAGAGAAAGTGTGAAAACAAACCTCATGAAATTACATTACCATGGTAGGTATAAAGGCTATTAAATTTTATTTTTAAATAAAAAAAAAGTAAACTGATAGTAATGTGGTGGAAAACTATTTGGTTCTTATAAAAACTGATAATGTTATAATATATATTGCATGCTAATGGTGCAATAACAAGTGAACAATCAAAGTTATAAGCAACAATGTTACAGTATTTCAGTCACCACATGCAGAAAAATGCTGCATACTTTAACTTCTTTTCACAATTTAAAATGTACTTTAGGCTCCAGAATACAGCCCAGATCAATGGTCTTGTATCTTTTCACTGCAGAAGCCTAAACATTTTTTATCAAAACTTGGACCAGTGAAAGTATACAGGCCTATATATATAGTGTTGTTTCCTAATTTATATTTTTAAAAACTTCAAGGTAAAAGTTAAGAAATTCACTTATTTTACAATAAACTATGGACAACACTTTGCATTTTGTACAAAATATAAGTTTCATAATATCCTTTTTTTTTCTATTTCTCTGGATGTATCCATGGGCTAGCAAAAACATGTCAACAAAAAGACTCCAGTCCACAAACCACCGGTAGAGAGAATTACTGGACTATACAACATATATACTTATACACACCTTTGGAACTGCAGCCTGGAACAAGAAGTCACACAATGGATCAGAAGTTTCGTTTTTTGCTAACAGAGTAATCACTGTCATCTGCAAGTTGTCTGATGGACGTTCAAAGGTAAAATCTAACTTCAAGCCATTCTTCTCAAATACTCTAAGTGGAGGAATCCCTGCTGGTGCATGAATTCACAATTAAACTATAACTCTGATGCTTAAAAGCATCTACTTCACAACAATTACTATTCAAAGTACAAAATTTTTTGAAGAGATGTGACTTCCTTGTGAGTTAAAAGTATCTGAGCATTCCTACAAGTCTGCATAATGTGTACAAAAGTGAATTAGAAATATGCAGGAGTCTCAAACAAGTATAACAGTGCCCATAATTTGATCATGTAATAGCTAATACATACTTAAAATTTTATGTTTGCATTGGTGGTTCGGCATGACCAGGTGGCTAGGATACTCGACTTGTAATCTTAGGGTCATGGGTTCAAATACCCAACACACCAAACATGCCCACCCTTTGCCATAGGGCATTATAATGTGATAGTAAGTCCCACAATTTTTTGGTAAAAGAGCAGACCAAACGTTCGTAGTGGACAGTAATGACTAGCTGCCTTCCCTCTAGTCTTACACTGTTAAATTAGAGATGGCTAGTGCAGATAGCCCTCATGTAGCTTTGTACAAAATTAAAAAACAAACAAAACTTCTTGGTAGAATTCATACATAAATCTAAGTGATCACATCACCTAAGAGCATAGATGAATAATGTATTACATTATAAAAGCAAAAAAATATCTGGAACAAGCATTAATACTTCTAGTTATCACTTATGTTTTTTTATACTATTAGTTTGGTTTTGTCATAGCTGTTGTTGATATTTGACTTACTACCATAGTCACTATTCAACAGTTAGATGTCTTTACAATGTATCACTCTTGACAAAGAAAGAACAAATTATTCCAATCTCTAGTGTGTGGATATTTTATGTGCCACCCTTTCATAGTTCTAACATAACTTATTTACTAAAACAAAGGTATATCAAGAGAAATCCTTTTTGAAATTTCAAAAACTTAGTGTCAATTTTAAATTAACATAAGTTTAATAATTACTCTGTTGGAAGACATCTGATTTCTTTCTTTGGTTAGTTTTGTAATGCAGGATTACTGAAATGAAGTAAATTTACTTAAAGTGACAGTGACCAAACCATAAGCAGATTTGGCCTTTAGATTTCGTTTCTTCAAAAAGTACAATTTTGGTGATACAAAAAAATATTAAAATTAACACTTTGGTTACATCTCCTTTTTACTGTATACTGAATATAAATGGTGAACCAAAAAAAAGTGTTACAGTTTTTATAGACTTAAATACTTAAGAAAATAATATTACAGGCAGAGCATAAACTATTAAGAAAATAATTTTTATTATACAGTTCTCAATTTGCAACAAAGTACATTATTAGCTAAGTTATAAGCCCTTAAATTTGTATCACACCACAAGTAAAAATTATTTTTTAAAGTCTAAAATTTATTAGTAACCAGTTTGTTTCTAGATATTTGCACAAAGCTACTCAATGACTACATTTAGTTTTGAACTCAAATTATAGATGTGAGACAGCTGGTCAAAATCATCCACTTCCAGCTCTTGTCTAACCAAATAATGGGATTTAATCCTGAAAATGCAATCAACAGCCCCAAAGTGCAGCCTGACATTTTTCTTAACTTTTATTTAGTAACAGGACACAAACAATGGATATGCAAATCTAATTCAGTATGCTAGCCCCTGTACCACACTCAGCCCAACCTGTTCATGATATGAGGGTAGTAATAATAATAATGACAAACAATACAAAAAAATTGAAATAATTTTATGTTATTCAAATTACATACATATGCATATGTGGCTATTCATATAATTTTTCTCAAAAAACTATATTCAAAGATGGCTTTTCAACAGTTCTTAATTTAATGTATTTTTAACGCATTAGTTACTTCATGAGAAAAATATTCAGTATTTGAATATATCTACAAGTTATTCTCTGTCAGCTTTAAGGCATAAAGTTATAAAAATTATGCTTTAAATACATTTTCAGGACCAAACTGAAAGATACATAATGAACTGAGACAAAATTAATGAAACCCTTCATACCTTTTTTGTCCTGCTGATTAGACAAATGACCATCCATTATTATATTAGATTCTTCTGAAGTAGGAAAAGACAATGGGGGTTGAGCTACATGAAATACATTCAAAAGTATATAAAATCATTTAAACAAATTGCTTCTTCACAGTTCTGGTTTAAAGATAGGCAAAAAAAAAGTCATTAAGAACTTGTACAGAAAGTTTTAAGCAAGACACAATGAGCTTACCAAAACCATATGGTAGAGAATATTACAGCTTATCACCATGTAATTGAACAGTATATTATTTTTGTTTAGCTGTTCAATAATAAGTGGATTATGTTTGTCATACGGCCTGGCATGGCCAAGCGTGTTAAGGCATGTGACTCGTAATCTGAGGGTCGCGGGTTAGCATCCCCGTCGCCCCAAACATGCTTGCCCTTTCAGCCGTGGGTGCGTTATAATGTGATGGTCAATCCCACTATTCGTTGGTAAAAGACTAGCCCAAGAGTTGGCTGTGGGTGGTGATGACTAGCTGCCTTTCCTCTAGTCTTACACTGCTAAATTAGGGACAGCTAGCACAGATAGCCCTCGAGTAGACAAACATTGTTTGTTTGTCATTTAGTTATTCTATTAAAAAACTGTTTATTACTCTGTTGCTTGCTAACTATTTTATCAATAAACACTGTGTAAATGTCTATAACCTTGTTTAGATATTTTATCACGAACAGTGCGTTACTTCTCCATTGCCATTCAGCTGTTCCACCAATCACAATGTATTATTGTTTATCATTATTTAATTATTCTATTGTATTTAATATCACTTATCAGTTTAGGCACTTAATATAACATGCTTTGTGTATTAATGTTTATTAGTTTACTATAAAAGGTAAATTATTATCTTTATTGTTTTTAAACAGTAATTTTTTTACTTCACTAACAACTAGTATTTACTTTGTTCCAAGTTCTGAAATAAGAATCATTTAAAGTCGGTCATTTTTGTCACTCATAATAAACTGTGTAGTAGAATTTGAGTTAGTTTGTTTTGAACTTCACACAAAGCTACACGAGGGCTATCTGCACTAGCCGTTCTTAATTTAGCAGTGTAAGGCTAGAAGGAATGCAGCTAGTCATCACCACCCACTGCCAACTCTTGGGCTACTTTTTTAACAATAATGAATAGTTGGATTGACTGTTACATTGTAATGTCCCCATGGCTGAAAGAGCAAGCACGTTTGGTGTGACAGGGATTCAAACCCACGACCCTTGGATTATGAGTCGAGTGCCTTAACCACCTGGCAATGCCAGGCCAGTACTATTTGGCAACCTAGAGTTTAAATATAATACTTAAGAGCTCCTACACTTTTTTTGTTAACAATTTACTGCACTTCATAAATATCTGACCTTTTGTCACTCATACACATACAATAAACTTGAATAGTTCAAAAAAGGAAATTTTCATTAACCTTTGACATTACAAAAAAACTATGTTTCTTATGTATAAATATATCTATGTTCAAGCTAATTTTGATGTTACAAACAATTAACTTTAATATTACAAACACTCAGTATCCACTAAAGACATGAAGTATACTGAAACATTAAAAAAAAATTAAAAAAATTGCACATTGCAATAATAAAGCAACAATAAATAAACCTCATTTCCTATTCAAAAAAATAGACCTTTACCTTACCTTCAGGAGAGTGATTAAGCTCTAATCCCCCAAGAAGGTCTAATAGATTGGACCCACCACTGTTTACAACAGCATGCTGAGAGTATTCCAGCAGATTAAGCTGAGTCTCTTGCGGTGTTCCTAGTAAATCTAATAAAGCATTCTGAAAGAAAATGGAAAATCCTTTAGTTTTTACATTTATAAATTAATAAATACAACAGAGAAAATTATATGCAAAACAAAATTCCTACAACTCTAAGAACCCATTTGACCTGACTGTTTAAATCATTTTAGTAACTCTTACATATAAGTGTGTATAAACAATTACTTAATTTTAATATACATGATACAAGATATAAACAAAATTTGATTAAGAAAATGACTGCTAAATGAATTTTTCATGATAATTTAGTGCTTTTAATTTAATACACAAAATTATTTCCCATATTCAGAGAGAATTATTTTCACATCATAAAATTAAGAAAAAAACCATGTTATATAAGAATTTTCTCATGTTTCATGCTTATTTTTGTTTGTTTGTTTCCCAAGCTGTGAGCTATACTGCACCATTTCAGGTAATGATGAACTACAGTCTAAAACTCAGTTTTCAAAATCATCTATAAACTTATTTTAATTGATTATTTCACGTTGTTTGTTTTTCTTTACACTATGTACTTTCCTCTCCTATCTAGTACTTTTATATATTTTAAAACATATTTCTATTTATCACTGCATACAATTTAAATTTTAAAATAACAACTAACAGAAATAGCACTATAACATGAATGTAAAGTGAAACTAAATGAGCAAAGGCTTAACATAAAACTTCATGCCAAATGTTTTAAATCTCATCCCCTGTACGTTACACAGATCTTAGAAACTGTTGTCTCAATTACAAAACCAATTTGTAAAACTTCTGGTGCAATTAGTTTTTTTTTAATTAAAAAGGTTTATTTTTCAAAGTCACAAGTACTATAAAACACAAATGTTCTAGAAAAGAGTTAACTTACAAAAACTAATAACAAAATACCCAATTGTAACTTAGTGTATGGATTAGTGTTACAAGGTACTGCAACATTCTGTTGTTTAAATATTCTCAGGATTATAAGTTATATAGTATTATTGTTTCCTGATTTTCTAAATTCATATATTACACTCACTATCCTCAGCTTTTTTGAAATCATTTTTTATGAGAAATATATGAAGTTTACAAAAGGGCTGAAATACAGAAGCAAGTTTCTAGACATAGCAATACAGTGTAAGATTTAATAACTAGGCTTAGACAATAAGTGTGATATTAAACTCATAGTGAAAATAATATTCAGTTACACTTACTTTTAGCATTTTGCCTAGTGTTTGAGAAGTAGCAAGATCATCTCACCTCAGCCTATTCACGTTTTGAATCATATAGAATGAGTGAATGAAAATCAGTTAGTACTGTTTTAGAAAATATGTAAACATCAGTTAACTGTTAATGTACAATTATGACATAAGTGAGTATGCTGTATGTTAACTGTTAATGTACAATTACAGAGTGAGTATGCTGTGTGTTTTGAGCTGCTTTAATTTCTTTCAATAAGTAAGCAAACTATTTTGCAGTTTTTCAATTCCATCAGATCCTTAAAAAATAATGTTATTTGTACAGTTTTATTATCAATCATGGTAATGGCTCTCAAACACCAGTTGGTTGGCTGTGTGTTTTAAAGCAAAGTCACACTGAGCTAGGGAAGTGAGTTCCAGATTTTAGCATAATTTTATTGCTGTTCCACTGAGGTACTTTCAAACAGAATTCAAAGCTAAATGAACTTTCAATCCATCTGATATAAATAAATTATTTTTGAAGTATTCTTGTTGTTATATCTACCAAATGATTTTTAGCTTTTACTTTTATAAGATACCATTTTTCAGATGAAAAACTTATTACCATGTTAAAATATTTTTATTTAAAAAATCAAAAGTTTAAAAAGTCTGAAAAAGTAATTTCAAATTTGGAATTTTTTCAAAATAACATTCAAGGTTGAAACCTCACTGGTCATGACTTATTTTACAAACTCTCCCTTCTAAATAGCTTTGTAGTACCTAGTAAAAAATTACCCAAACTTTGAAAAATGAATACCTGTTAATATGCAACAAAATACACCTTCACAAAGTTAAATTTGTTTCAACACTTGAATGTTATTTTGAAAAAAATCCAAATTTGAAATTACTTTTTCAGACTTTTTAAACTTTTGATTTTTTGAACAAAAATATTTTAACATGGTAATAGTTAGTTTCCCTGGTAATAGTAAATAAACAAATAAAAAGTTGACTTACTCCTTCATCTTTTGGTACTTTGGTAATGGAAGTGTCACCAAAGTCTTCTTCCTCTGTTGCCAGCCCATTCTGTACATCAACCTCATTCAGAGTTTTTCTCTCAATAGCTGGCATCCTTTCAAATATACTTGGTCTAACAAAATAAGCAGAACATCTTCAAACTGATACAATCTAATCACAAGTGTTGTATTGACTACAGTTGGAAAAAAAAATAATTTATAACACTTAAAGATAGCCCACTCTTTAAATCTTTGATAAAATTACTTGCAAAATTTTTGACAAGCTTATAGGCAAGTGTTTGATGGCCCATCCAAGAATATTACAAGTATTAAACACACTGTATATTTCAGAAAGTACCCAATTGCACTAAAAAATTCCAAATTGTGTTATAAAAGTTAGTATTACACAAACTTTCTACAGACCTAACTGATAATGAGAAAAAAAAAAAAAAACTTGGGGGTGTTATAAATGCTACTACTGCCCAAAATATTTAGCAATAACTGTGATTATCTGTTCCTTTGTGTATGTAAAAGAACATTTTTAATTAGTTTATGAACTTCACAGACGTAGCTGGACAAGTGTCCCTTATTCATCACTATTATTTGTGGTAATAGGTCAAAAGTCAAGATTAAATCACGACAGAATAAACATAAGTAAAAGCTAAATTTAACATACTCTAGTTAAGAAATTTGGAATAAATTTCAATAAACTGTGGTCTTAACCACTAAAACTTACAGCAAAATGTTGTGAAAATCCTTTTACTATTAACATTGTCTTGGCTTCTGGCTAGGAACATTTAGTTTTGTCACATATTTTAACAGATACTCTAGAATATGGTACAGTAACTCTTCTCAATTTAAACTTAGATACAACATTACTTAATCATTTTGTAATCTTTCACATGTATCTATTGAGATTTAAGGCTTACTGAGAGCTTAATTTCATCATTTGTTCTAGCCACTATTTCAATATTTCAGCCTTAACATATAGCTCACAACATCAGGCATAAGAGCACGACAAAATTGTATAAAAATATAATACCTCATGCTTTTAAATACACTACTTGATTTTTATTTAGTAAGACACTCTTCAATTTTTATCTTTTGACAAATTTCCACATCAAATTAATGACTACTTTTATTGAACTCTTACTGTAACTCCCAACAGCAGAAAATGTTATTCACACAACCTGAATTCAGTAAACAGTAAACAAAACTTTCTTTTAAACATGTAAGGACACTGTGAAAAAAAAAGGAAATAAAAAACATTATTAATAAACATTTTTTAAAGTGCATTTGAAGTTTTCATTTCAGATATTTTCAAAAAGTTCTGTAAAGTCTATCTGTCCTAAACATCTATAATTTTGTTCTAGTGCACTAAAAAAAAAAGTCAGTCAACAGCACTCACTTCCAACTCTTGGGCTACACTAATTAAATAGTTGGATTTGACAATCACTCTTATAATGCACTCACAGCTTCTGAGTGTGGAGCTAAACTGTGTGAGAATGGGACATGAAAGACAGGCACTCAGATTCTTAAGTAATACATGTTAACCACAAAATTAAGCCTGTCCCATGTGAAATAAGAAGTAAAGATTATTCACTATATTTGAATAAATTATTTTTGATCAATTATCAGCTTTGCCAACTTAATGTTTTTTGTTACTTTTTGTGCCTATCCAACTGAAGTCACAATGTTGATATCTATGCATTTATTGTCAGAAAAAGTTAATTTTTAAAAGTAATATATATACACACACAATAACTGTTTGACAATATAAAATTAAATATATAAATCAAAAGGTTTTTGCTACTCCTTCATTAAAAAAAATTAATTACCTCAAAACAGAAATCCATTAATTAATATGATTAACTTTTACATAATTTAAACTTTGTACACTTCTCGTGGTTTCGAAGATGTTTCAACTATGATTACTGTACTTTACTTTATACAGATATCAACTATTTCAATGGCATGCATATTCAGTTTTTCACTGATAATACAAAACCTCAGTGAACATATTTTAGAGTAATATTAAGTCTGTTTCTAACCAACCTGAGATAGTCATGCTTTGAGAACACACTGGAGAACTCTACTGATCGTTGCTGTAGCTCTGTGCTCATATTGGAGCCAAACACATCTACCATGTTTTTTACCTTCCTGTAAAAATCAATACTGAACTATAAACAAATAACTTAAAACAGATGCTATTAAATTATAACATGTATCTATTCTGACAAGTGCAATTTTGCCTACAAAATGCAGAAAAAACCTTTTCCTGAACTTTTACAAAACTGCTGTGGTAAAAGGGTCATTCCATGACAAATCATCCAGATTTTGAAAAATTTTCCAAGTGACCCCCTCAGAATGCCTTGAAAATTTTCAAGTGCTCATCCACCCAAATAATGAAAAACTGCCAAAGATTAGATCAATATCTTTAATAGTTTCTGATTTACAGCCCTGTAAAATATAAGTAATTTTTTTTTATTTTTGGCAAATTCATTTTGGGGCAACTTTGGCTGCTTAAAGCTGCAAGAGTAATGGCGGTAGAAGGCTGAAATTTGCTACACTAACTGAATTAATCTCTCAAAATTCAAAAATGGTCTCAAACCAGGTTTATCTCTCTTAGGATTTGCATAGTGAGCCAGTAAAATCACCTGAAAACCCAAAGTCGTAAAAAACATTGGTTTATGTAATAAGTCATAGCTCTAAGACTTAACATGATACAAAGCTGAATTGTGTTTTCAAATTTCCTATAACATTTCAGTTGATAAGTCAGCAATTGTATTTAAAAGTCTATTAGATCTCCTGTAAAAAAAATATAGTTGCATGCAACTTTTTATGATTTAGCTAAAAATAGCCCTACTTCAGGCCACAGTTATGTCACCAGTTATCCAGCCTTTTCAGATTTTTACCATATATTCTTACATCTCTGAGTATGATCTACAAAAAAATCAAGATGGTGTTCAACCTACATTTTTAAAGTATCCTCTGACCATACGTTGTTCACTTGACAAAACAAACTTCAGGTGTGTTACTGTGTGCAAATATATCCATACAATTTTGAAATAATGTATGAATCCCATTGAAATATTCTAATTAGCCTTTACCATAAATTCTCACATCTCTGAACATGATCTTCAAATAAATCAAGGTTGCTAAAAATAATAAATTATAAAATCTTAAGTGTTTGATATGTACCATTGGGCAAAGAACCACATTCAGGGCATTCAGTTCTTTATGGTCAATCAGGAATCAGTCCTGCAGAATTGTGTAAAGTTTGATCCACTTGAGTGCTATGAAAAACACAAAACTGTGGCAGGTATTAGGTCACATCATATCTTTATTCTACCAACAAATTGTATATGAGAAGGTTATCAGATGATGATGTGTACACAGTTGTAACTGTTGGTAGTAACAGTGAAAGTGATGCTGCAGCAGCTCAAATAGAGTCTAATGATAGCAATGACAATTATCAGCCAGGGAAATATGTGGCATGCTTATACGATCATGAATGGTATATGGGAAACATAAAAGATAGATCAGATGAACATTCCAATGTGTTGATGTCATTTATGAAGAAATCAAGAAAAGAACTGTTCTCATGGCCTGCAAGGTCACATACAGATGAAAGCTGGATTCCTTTCCAACATATTCTTTGTGTGATAAGTGCACCTACTGTGCAAGGCAGTAGTGCTCACCACTATGTTCTAAGTCAAAATGATCTCAACATAATCAAACTCTAATTTCAGAAATTTATTCAAGCTGTCTATAAAAAGCAATGTTTATTTGATGTTGTTAAGGCTAATTTATCACCAAAGCAGTTTTTGAAACATTTAATTGTCACGATTATTGCAGTTTGGTGTGACTACAATCTTTCTCAGTTATTCCCTGTTGTAGGCACTGTGCTTTTTGTGTCTGATTTACCTTTGTATTTATTATATTATGAATCTTAAACTGAGCCATATCTGCATAACTGTAATGTATACACAATATATTTGCATTGCCATGTGATCTAACTAGTTATGTCAATAAACTTGTTCAGAAATGAATTAATTCTTTCTTGTTTCTTTCAACTTCATTATTTAACATTGTGAAAGGCTGGTTAGAATATTTCAGTGGGATTCATAAAATTTTGACAGGTATTCTTCAAAATTGTATGGATATATTTGCACACAGTAACACACCTGAATTGAAGTTTTTTTTGGCAAGTAAACAACATAAAGTCAGAGGATGCTTTAAAAAATTACAACTCAAAAAGTAGGTTGAACACCATCCTGATTTTTTTTTTGTAGATCATATTCAGAGATGTAAGAATATATGGTAAAAATCTGAAAAGGCTGAATAACTGGTGACATGGTCAAACTGTGGCCTGAAGTAGGGCTATTTTTAGATAAATCATAAAAAGTTGCATGCAGCTAAATTGTTTTACAAGAGATCTAACAGACTTTTAATTACATCAATTGCTGATTTATCAACTGATAATGTTATAGGAAATTAGAAAAAAAAATTCAGCTTTTTATCATATTAAGTCTTAGAGCTATGGCTTATTACATAAACCAATGTTTTTTACGATTTTTGGTTTCCGGGTGATTTTACTGGCTCACAATGCAAATCCTAAGAGAGATAAACTTGGTTTGAGACCATTTTTGAATTTTGAGAGATTAATTCAGTCAGTGTAGCAAATTTCAGCCTTCTACCACCATTACTCTTGCAGCTTTAAGCAGCCAAAGTTGACCGAAAATGAATTTGCCAAAAAAAAACAATATATTTTACAGGACTGTAAATCAGAAACTATTAGAAATATTGATCTAATCTCTAGCAATTTTTCATTCTATGGGTAGATGAGCACATGTGAATTTTTTCAAGGCATTCTGTGGAGGTCACCTGCAGCCCCCTTGAGATTTGACATGGAATGACCCAAAGGAGATTGATTGAAACTGGTATTGTCTATTAATTTAAACTGAATACTATATAGTACTCTAATAATGATTTAAATTTAATACTTAAAAATATAATAATTAGAATGATAAACAACTGGGTGTTAAAATAAATAATCTCATATTAAGAAAAAACCATATCTTTACTCTTGTGTGTAATAACTTAAACATAATTCATAAAACTTATATTTCACCATCTTAAACTGGTTCACTCCGAAACAAAGTAATTTATGATACAAGTAATATATCAATCACCACAATGTGTGTTGTATTGCAGTTTGCCTGATGAGCCCATATATTGGGTAAAATTTCTTGTAGATACCAGATATTATAGATATAGTGTAGTTTACATATTATATTTTTCTTTCACTCAAGCTCCTAAAAATATGTCTCAAATAAAAAAAAAAGCATATCTTGAGATGTAGTTTGTTTGTTTGTTTTTGAATTTCGTCTTGGCTACTCGAGGGCTATCTGAGCTAGCCGTCCCTAATTTAGCAGTGTAAGACTAGAGGGAAGGCAGTTAGTCATTACCACCCACTGCCGACTCTTGGGCTACTCTTTTACCAATGAATAGTGGGTTTGACCATCATGTTATAATGCCCCTATGGCTGAAAGGGCGAGAAAGTTTGGTGTGAGGAGGATTCAAACCCACAACCCTCAGATTACGAGTCGAACACCTTAACCCACCCAGCCATGCCGGGCCACCGAGATGTAGTATAATTAGAATTAAGCTGCAACTAACATACACAGAAAATAGTCTTTGTTTCAAACACATAAACAAGGTTACCTTTCTAGCTTCTCAAAGATCAAACTGCTTTACTTACGAAATACTTTTGGGAAATCGTACACTCAGTTTCATTAGAGAGTTGATAGTATATTCTTTTGTAAGGAGAGTCATATGGTAGCTATACAGAATCTTTTCATATAGTCCAAAAATGTGTTCTTCTGCTACCTGTAAAATATGTACATTATATAGTACAGTATTGAGATTGCTGAACCTTCACTTGCAAGTGTACTAAATATAATTTAAAGCCTAAATACATAACATTAAATACTGATTATTAAAAATTTAAACAATTATGTTTTTAATATATATGCAAAAACGGCTCGTTTGGGTTGAGAAAATATTTTACGTAGAAGAGCAAACAACGTTTTGACCTTCTTTGGTCATCGTCAGGTTCACAGAGCATATATATTTCTCTACAAGTGGGTTTTCTCGACATCACTGATTATGTTTTTAATATATTCCAGAGTAAATGCAATTCTATTTGCATAATAAGGCACTTTAAGTTAGTAAAATGTCCAGTTCTCTTTAACCTATCCAACTGTCAAAGTCAGGGTCCCAACCACCAGAAAGATTCGTTTTTGTTTCTTACTACTCTGTTATGTGTTTCTTGAGTAAAATGAGCACATAATCATTTTACTTTAGAAACAACACAGTAGTAATAAACAAAAATGAGCCTTTTTGGCAGTTAAAGGCCTACTTAAGTCTTGCTATGCAAAGATTTAAAAAAAATCATATACAATGTAAGATTTACTCATATTTGGAGTAGTTCTTTTAATGTTCCATTAATATAAGATCTGTGTAGAAATTTTAAAAATTTAGAAAGTAACAACTAACGACAGAGCCAAAATATCCTGCTATTATCACTATTTTGTAATTGGTTATCATCTACAACACATATTCCATATAGCTCATGAAAATCTTAAAAATAGCAATACTGATATCTCAGGTCATTATGTTTCAACTTCTTAATCTCAAACTCATCTTACATTTAATGGTTCAGCATCAACACCTTCAGAAGAGTTCAGAAGATCTCCAAATTCTCCAATACACCAGGTTGCAACCTGTACGAGTGGCTGACAGCTAGCTAATTCATTACCCAAATTCTTCCACAATTGTTGGGTGGTGTACACATGAAGCTGTGATGATTCAGATATCAACTGTATAAGATTGCCTACCAAGTCATCTGGAACATAATTCCCTGCCTGAAAAGTTCAAAACACAGGTGTATCCAGGTCACTTGTAACATATGATTTTGGGTAAAACACACTTCATTTTAAAATAAGAACCTTGAAAGACAACATAATGTATAAAATATTCAAATATATAGACTCAATCAGGAGAAAAGTTTTTCACACATTCATACGATGTGTGAGATCTCAAAAGTCAAAACTTGGAATACTGTTTTTGGATAAATTAGATTATACAAAATTACTTTGTCAAATCACATTTCACTTTTTAGAATCTAAAATACCTAGGATTAAAAAAGGTACTGGAAGCTTGGAAGATGGAATGAAAAAAATTGTATCCATAGAATCTCATTGTAAAAAATTTTGACTGGCGAGTGACTCAGAAAGTGTTGTCAGTATCCTATGTCTAAAGTTAATAATTGTAATGGATGTCCTAAAATGGGGTGTTTGAATGTAACATGTTCTTTTGGTTTTTAAATAATTAAGAACAAATTTTAATGAATGAATTAGTTTTTTTCCAACTGGGAGAGAAATAGAAGTGTAAAATAAAGCACAAAATAATCATATGGAAGAAAATGGGAATCCAAAAAGTTCATAAGAATAAATGTGTACAATCTCTTTAAAACAATTATACCCTGTATTCCATAACTTTTTTTGAAAAACAAATAACAAGATTTTTTTTTCAAAAAATTATTAAAATCATTTTATAGTTGAATTACAGTGGAAAAACTGTAG
The DNA here is from genome assembly GCF_004210375.1 of Tachypleus tridentatus. Taxonomy (NCBI): domain Eukaryota; kingdom Metazoa; phylum Arthropoda; class Merostomata; order Xiphosura; family Limulidae; genus Tachypleus; species Tachypleus tridentatus. Next base: position 34,519,311 of record NC_134829.1, read on the forward strand.
GCATTCAGTAGAAAGCATACCTCCACTATGCAACATTGATAATATTCAGCCTTCAAAAAAATATAAGAAAACCTGTCCATATGTCTGTTGTCATAAACAGACATAAACCTGTTTCGACAGGACATTGAAAAATAATGTCATACATATTTCCATCAAGTTTTATCCAAATCCAATAATTTTTGACAGTTATAGAACAAAAATAGCAAATGAAAAATGTTAACAGATAGGGAGATTTTAGATTTTTTATGCCTTTGAAATGAACATGACCCTCCAAAAACTAATAATTTCTTAACTGGGTCACAGTCCAACTATTTACTACCTTTTGTTTAAATCCTTTCAGCCATTTGCAAGAAACACTGCTAACAAATAGGAATGCCTTGACCTAGTGAAACTTTATAAGCATCCTTTACCTGTAGAAATCCCTTTACCTCATTAAACTTTAAATCTACACAAATTGGAATGCCTTGACCTTGTGAAACTTTAAACATCATTTAACTATAGAAATTCCTTTACCAAATCAAACCTTAAACCTTTAATAAACAGAAATGCCTTGACCTAGTGAAACTTTACTTTAAACATTCTTTATCTGTAGAAATCCCTTTACCTAATCAAACTTTAAACCTTTAACAAACAGGAATGTCTTGACCTAGTGAAACTTTAAAGATCCTTTAACTGTAAGAAATCCTTTCACCTTATCAAACTTTAAACCTTTAACTAATAGGAATGCCTTGGCCTAATGAAATGTTTGAAAATCCTATAATCCACAGAATTGCTTTCTGTTTAAGAACAAATGTATACACTTACAGGAGATGCATCAGTTACTGTAGTATATGGCAGGTAGTCAACATCCATAGTTACATATTAAATAAACTTTATTATCAATGTAAGTCAATAAACTTTCCATCAAAACATGGTTCATATTTCAACTACTAATTAATATGTAACCTTTACATTCAATGTAGTCCTTTGAAATAAAGTTTTACCTTTATTTCAAATATATAGACTCAATCAGGAGAAGAAAAGTTACTAAATAACACATATTTAGTGTTAAACTAAACATAATCAGATTATGATTAAACATAAACACCTTATGGCCTACATATATTATATTCTATAATTGTTTTATAGAAAGAATAAAAAGATTTTCTTTTAGTCTGACATTTAGAAACAAAAGGTAGTTTCTTATAGAAACACAATCTAATAATAGGTTGTGTATTAATGTCTTATTAAATACATAACTACAAAATTTGTAGTTCTTAAGGAATTTTTAAGATATTCAGATCTAATATCAAGTTTTGCTTAGCACAGTTTGTTCTTGTTTCTAATCTTCAATACAATCATTATAAGGTTCACAAAAAAATGTGGAAAATAGTAAAAGTTGAATATGAATTGTATATTCACACAAAGTGTTGTATAAATACAGTAGTTCTGAACATTATTTGTGTCCAAAAGTACTGAGTTTATACAACTTCTTTCAATTTCTTAGTTTCAAAAGGAATGAAACAAATTTTCAATCTTCATTTTTCTGTTTGCTCACTTGTTTGCTCCATAATGTCCATTCTAGATGTTCTTTATATCCCATAATCTTCTGCATTTGGCAGAAATTAAACACTATTAGTATAAATATTGTTACATCAAACAATAAATATATAGGTGAAAAGACACAGCAAACAGAACAAACTCTCAGAAGTCTGATACAAACAAAACTAGTTTTGACATGCGTGCGCTTTCTCTTCAGATTCACAATTACTTCTCGCAGGAAAAACCTGTCAATTACAAATTGAATAACTGTATAAATAGAAGATTCATCAAAAGTTGTTTAATCAAAAGCTTGCCCAAGTTCAACATCCCCCAAGGTCATTCTTAACATAACATCTTTCCAACTTCTTGTATCCTTAAGAGAATTCATAAATCAGGATCCAAAAGGCAACATAAGAGTAAATAGGATGCTCAAAGCTGTTGAAACGAGCTTCTCTAATATTAGACCTCTGACAGTTTGTTCTGTTTAAGGTAGTTTTTCACAAACTGTTATACAAAATTTGAATGAGATCTCACTGGGTAACTTGATGCTTTCTCATGCCATTTAGGAATGGTTCAAATAGCAATAAAAAAAATGAAATGAAACATATTTAAACTGTTATAAGTCTGAGGATGTCTAAGATAAGTTGCTATGACTCTTTGTTATAATCGACAGTTAGTAAAAAAAAAACAAAATACATTTTAATTTGATTTCATAATTGTCAACTTTTGCTACAATTAGTTCCAGTTTAGAAAAAAGTATATAAAATATAAATGTTTTACTGAAAAAAACAACTTGATATTAATTGAAGAGATCCTAGAGGTTGTGTAAAAAATATGAAATCTGTATTAGAAAAAAAATATTTTCATTCTTGAAATGAAAATCATCTTACATTCAGACAAGTCAGTGTGGACCAGACTGACTCAGTAAGTTCCCAGATAAATCCTTAGTAAAAACATTTATCTAAATAATTCTGATTTTTTGTGTACAACATATTTGTAACATTGATTAACAGCTTACCAAATTTTGTTAAGATGCACATAATTAATTCAGAATTCTAGTAAACATTCCTATGTTTTCCTTGACAGAAACAGGAATTAAAATATCACTTTTATACAGAGTACACTCAAAATTTAATTAAACTACTTTAGTATCAGTCAATGTCAATAAAATTGTCATCAAAGGTATTTTGTAATTCAAATTTCAGTACGTTTTATTTAATTTCAAAAGGAAACATTTAGGGATTATAGACACCTCATTGGTACAAATGGCCCATTTAAATCTTTACACACTTCTATTGGTTTATATCCATTAGATATCCCTGAGATAAAATGGAAATTTATAGCATCTATTCTTGCTTTAAGGAGTTATATCCCATAACCTGAAACTCATATATCACATATACTGCCTTTAAAAAATATATTAATAATTCTCTTTAGTACTTGCTACTGGATTACTTATAACCAATAGAAACATTTTTCAGGTTACTGCTTTCTTCATAAGATTAGCTCATTGACAACATCACTGCGAGTTATCCTGCATGAATTTGATTGTTTGCTATCACCAAGGTCAGTTTGACATGCTGATAAACTCAATAACATTTCAAAACATATGTACATAACAAACAATTTATCAGTCAAATCAGTACATCCTACTCAATAACTATCACTATTTCAGCATAAAGACAGAACATACATTCTTTTAGTCTGACATCCACTGTTTCTCTGGTAATATAAGTAATGAATTAAGATATTCAGATCTAATATCAAGTTTTGCTTAGCACAGTTTGTTCTTGTTTCTAATCTTCAATACAATCATTATAAGGTTCACAAAAAATGTGGAAAATAGTAAAAGTTGAATATGAATTGTATATTCGCACAAAGTGTTGTATAAATACAGTAGTTCTGAACATTATTTGTGTCACAAGTCAGAAAGCTATCTCTTTAAATAATGTTACCATCCTCTACTGTTTGCTGTATGGTTTATTTATTATTGAAACTTTGTCAACTGAAAGAAGACATTAATAATTATCACACAAACTTTTTATTTTCTTTCCAAAATCTTTTTTCTCTTATGATTATTAGAATCATTCATTTCTGTTGCTTAACACTACAACACCAAGACATGACTATACTACAAACTTAGTAAAAAACATGGATAGGAAAAATTTATGTAAATACTAAAACTTACCAATGTTAAAACTTTAATCATTGTGTCTATATGCCATCTCTTTGTTGGAGCATGTCTGCAAAAGGAGGTATGGGAAAAGACAAACTATGTATTTAAGACAGAAAAATAAAAATAAAAACAAAAATCTTTGTGATCTCTACTTCTAAAAATGTTTGCCTAAACTTTTTTTTTTTTTTTTTTTATAAGTTGTGGTATCAAAGACTCAAGTGTTCTAAGATACCTAACAAGTGTCACACCTAGAAAAAAATTAAAATAACTTTCAAATACTGCACATTTATTCCAAACATGCTAAAGATAGTGTTCTTTTTAACTCTGATGCCTGTGGTTTTCAACTGTTATAGATACACTACATCATAAAATATGAACTTTTACAAAATATTTTGAAATACTCAGAAGTCCCATACAAAAGAAAAAGAATATTCTCAAACTCAAATAAAATAAAATAAAGATTTTTAAGTAAATATAGGAAGTTTAAAATCTTTAGTATTTGTTTGTCAAGTGTAACTAAATCATGTCTAAGAAAAATATATAATTTACATTTTACAGCCTATTATTTGTCTTTGTAACTACTCTTAATTATTTCAATAGACCTTCTCTCACAACAAAAGTTTTTACTTGAGTTAGGTCACAGTATATATATATTGTGTTACAGTGTTTACAATATAACATTTCTCACCTCTTAAATCCAACATAAGTTGTCATAATGATCATCCAACACACTGATATATTACGGTTCATTACCCCATAATACACACCATATCACAATCACCATACTGTTTTTCCCATGACACACTGGCCCATCAGTACGAGATGCTTCAAAGGACATGTATTTGTCTACCAGCATAGCCAATATGTTTGATCTCTGGCTACGATCAATTGCCGCACTTGCACAGATAAACTTGGTCCCATTAAAACAATGACCATTGAAGCATAGCCCCACCAATATCTTAGCAAAGTTGAGCTCTGCATTAAAATGCCAATCTTACATATTTGCTAGAATCTACATCAATCAGTTTGCTACTCAAGTGAAAGTTGTCTTAACTGCAGGCAACACAGTTTGGACCCTCACAACTAATTTATCAGATTTTAATACAGTAGTGTTCAGAATTTTTATGCTGTAAAAACACAGAAAAACAATCTACACAAAGAAATATATATGCAAAAATGGCTCGTTTTTGCATATATATTTCTCTACTAGTGGGTTTTCTCGACATCACTGAATCTACACAAAGACTATTAATCTTGAACCTTCCCATTTATCAACTTACAGGAAACTATTAAATTATAAAGTGTTATTAAATGCAATTTAATTTGAGCTTACACATTTATTTTTGTTTTACCATATTGAAAACATATAACACGATCATTTGTTGTTGAGATGATATCATCCATAGTACTGGCAACCATATTTAAAATGTGTAACACAATCATTTGTTGTTGAAGTGATATCATCCATAGTACTGGTGACCATATTGAAAATGTGTAACACAATCATTTGTTGTTGAAGTGATATCATCCATAGTACTGGTGACCATATTGAAAATGTGTAACACAATCATTTGTTGTTGAGGTGATATCATCCATAGTACTGGCAACCATATTGAAAATGTGTAACACAATCATTTGTTGTTGAAGTGATATCATCCATAGTACTGGTGATTTGTACAATCACCACCATATTGCATGTGAAAGAAACTTGTCCCAGCATTGAAACACAAGTAATATAATATTTTGATATCCACCATAAATTATACATTCAGTGTCATATAACATATCCATTATAATAACTTGTTATAACTCTTCAAGTAGCTTTAATAATAAAATTATGCATTATCAATGTACTGCAAAGTTTTAAATAAATCTCTTTTTCAAGTAAATATTCCACTTGGTCTTATTACACCCAGCAAACCCTATCTTTCAGAGGTATCTGCCTGCTCTGACATATTGTGAAACTCTTGGTGATGAGAAACTCACTTGAAATAAAAATGTATCTCAGAAAGGCTGGTATGGGTATTAACACTTTTATTGATAAGGAGAGAACAATGTTTTGATCTTCCTAAGTCATCTTCAGGTTAACCTAGAAAGGTTGAAATGCTGTTCTCTCCTTTTCAATAAAAGTATTAGTACCCATACCAGCCATTCTGACATGCATATTGTGGAACTTTTCAGTCTTAAAAACATTATATACAAATTTAAAATAACAGAAATCCATATAATATGTAAATATATTAATCTTTTCTTAACCACTTGGGTCCATAAATCCATTCCTTCATCAAATGTTTCAGAAAAAATATATACATATATTCAAATGCTACTAAAAATAACTAGAATAAGTTCTTACTTTTGAAGGAATATCAGTCACTTCCTCCAAAATGTTTTATGACAAAATATTTTTTACCCAGTTTTTACATAATTTGTGCCACTTCTTTTTCTACTCAAATCAAAACTTTCCAATTGACTAAATATACAAAAAATAATGTTAGATACTGGAAAGATAAACGATGTAAAACTTTTTAACAAAAGATAAAAATCAATTAAAAGAAATTTGCACTCAAAGCTCCAAATATACAAAAAATTTGGAAAAAAATCCAATAACCTTATTCCAGAAACACTTAATTTAATTTTATACAATGCATATGTTCTACATTAAATATGTCTTCCAGTGTTGTGTACAATAAAATCACTCTGAAAATATCACAGCCTGAAGCAAATGACTATACCCTACACCTTAAAATTTATGGTATCAAACTACATATGTAAAATAACCTTGTTTTAATGTTGAATTTGTACAAAGTTTGATTTTAAAACACAAAATTTTTATGTAGTCTTTATCAAATTATGTTAATATGGATAACTACGAGTTTTGAATGTACCCTTGAACATTTCTACCTAGCATTTAATACAAGTTATTACTTATTAAAACTCTGAAGCATTTTCCACTAAAAAGCTACCATTAGAAAACATATTTATTAAATATTCCTGAAGCCTTATCTTACACTTCTGTTGCAATGAAGAGTTTGGATGAGCAAACTGCTTTTGACTCAGGATCAGCACCTTCAATAAATGACAAGAGGTCTTTGGTAACAGTTCTAATGTTGTTAGAGTTGATGAGAGCAAAACATAATTCCAGTGCTCTCCTAGAAAAGAAGAAATAAGAAATTATAACTCAGTAACATTTCACAGTTCCAGGGCTCTCCTACACAAAGTATATACAATAAGTTTTAAATTAGAAACTTCATGCATTCCTTTGTAATTAAGCACAGTGCTACACAAAGAGTTATCTGTGCTCTGCCCAACATAAGATCAAATCTTTATTTAAAATGCACAATTTATAATGCAAAATATTTTTATGCATAAAAACAGAATGTCCTGAAATTACTATAGTTTAGTTGACTTTCTAACTAAGTTATAAATGAACTGAAAAAAAAGTTTGTTAATGAAAATTAGCACAAATAAGAACAAGCTGGGCTCATGAACTGTTCAATAAATTAAAATCTTCTGTTTTTACTGATTATAAATTATTCAATAACAAATGTCACGAAAAATTACAGACATTTTTTGAAGGGCAGGAAAAACTTACATCATGGTTTAACAGTATCTATATTCTATGTGTTCACTTTGTGCACATTAAGGTCACACAGAGGGTAAAAGAAAATCTAAAATTGACAGTTTTGAGCAAAGAAATGTTATGTGATAACACTTGGGAAATGAAAATTGAGAGTTGTTTAAATATTTTCTTTTGGAATTAAGAAATGAAAACCTGTACAATATTTAAAATTTAAATTATAATCTGCTTCGTTGGCAAGTTCCTTAAACATACATTGATAATATTTTGAATATAACTGTAAAAAAAAGTTGACATTCATACATTGACCCCACCTCATGATGTAATGTAGTGGCTAATTTGAAATATTTTAAATTGATATATGACATTTAGGGTTCAAAATACTTGTGTATTTAATCTAGTAGTTATCAAGTCTTAACGTTAATGATATGAAAGTCATATTACATTTCAAATTATTTAATTGTATTTGGTGTACGTAAACAGCATTGAAATACCTTTGTATGGATACATCAGGATCTTTCAAACAGTCCAGAACTGTGTTTCGATGTCTCTGCACAGCTCCATTATCCACGTTCACTGTCTGAAGTAGAGTATTCAAGGCCACATATCTAGAACAATATTCTAACTTTTAATTTAGAATTATTAAAAAAAAGGTAAAAATCAGTTAATAGGCTAGTACTTTGAAAAGAACATTAGTGTTACAAAAGTATTAAAAACAAAAACAGGTTGTTTTTCCTGAACTATTCCCACCACCACTAACCACGAGTAATTTATAACATCAGGACAAAATTTTGATTGATAAATATTTGTTGAATCATAATCAAATTTAATAAAAAAAATATTCCCAGTTGAAAAACTACCACAACTTTCAAAATATTAATGTAAAAAAAACATTTTTAACTGGAAGGCTATTTTTTTTATTTATTACTCTTATCAATAAAATTCTTGACTGAAGACTATTCACAGATTAATTATCAAAATAAGATCACTTGTGAGCCTAATTATTTCTAGAATCATAATCAGTGAAATAAAATGAATTTTTGAATTTTGCACAAAGCTATTTGAGAGCTATCTGTACTAGTTACTTTTGAAGAGATAAATTAGAGGGAAGGCAAACAGTCAACATCACCCACTACAAACTTCATGATGTGCTGAAAACACACAAGTCTGAGAAATAGAAACCCTTAAAACCTAAGTGCTTTCAGCAGGTGGACCTTTCTTCTTCAGGGGCACTCTGAAACTACCAACTGTTGGGCAACTCTAATCAGATAGTGGGATTTTATAATCCCTCTTAAAACATACACAGACCACAATCCAGCAACATTAACCATTGGACAACATTCAGCCTAACCTTTAAACAGCTGATTATTTCAACACAAATTGTCTGATCTAATATTTAACAAACAAAAACTTCTCTCCTTTGACAGCCATTCCAGCCTCATAAGAGAAAATCTTGTTTAATAGCTCAACGTCAAAAAAATTCTCTGTTACAAAACTTTTAATAATACTGTCACCCACCTCAAGTAAATTTAAGTTTTTTCATTCAGTATGAAAAAGTGAAAATTATCTAATACAAATTACTGATTCAAACTTCACCAAGTATATGACAAGTAAACTTAAAGATCCTAAATATTTCTAAGGTTACAAACCTCATTAAATCAACTATCCTAAACACAAGGGAAAACTGTTCAATTTGTAATGAAGATTGATTAAAAATTACTTTTGATGAACATACTATTTTCTAAATTTGAAGTTCATAAATTCTGAACATTTTCTTCAAAAAATGTTAATATAACACACAGTGTTTAGTACGTTATGATGACAATAACTCAAAACTTTCCTATTATCAGCAAATATGTGCATATAGAAATTGCATAAAAATATGCAAGTCGTTTTTTCAGTATACGAGTTAATCATCTTGCTTGTTTCTTTATTGTGCCATGAACAAAATTAAAAATGGTCATAAACATTTATTCTGTTATCCATACTCAATTTAATTTTATCAGGTTCTGGGGTTTATATTTAATAGCACAAATGTTTTATAATTTAAAAAAAAAATTTACTAGAACCATTGTTCTTTCAGTACCAAAAAATCCTTTTTGTTATAGACTACTGAGAAATCAAAACAAAGATCCATTTGCTTGATTATTTTACCACAGAAGCATACATAAGATTACTTTATCTAAGAGTAAACCCAAAAAATAATGAACTTGGAAAAAAAAACATTTAAAAAAAATCTAATATGGCATACCTAATGTTTTTGTCAATATTGAGGAGAAACCTTCCTAATATATTTACTCCCAACACCTGAAACAAAAGAATATATTGGAATGGTCAATGCAACTTGTCAATTTAACTTTTCTGTACTGATCCCTATACTTAAATACAACAAACAGAACATTTTGTGGGGCTTTATAATGATAAAATAACATTAGATAAATAAAAAATACATGCAAGAAAAAACTTTTACTCCTCAATTTATCAACCTTGCATCCAACAGGATGTTACATGCCAATACAGGCTTACATCAACACACAGCTATCTTGAACTTTGGATCATTCATTTCTGAGATAATTCACATGCAATTATATCTGCTTATTACTAGAAAAAAACAACTAAAATTTTAATTTGTTTTTATCACATTGTTTATAATACTGCTAACTTCAAACTTAAGATTTTTTTCTCTAAGAAACAAAAATCTAACTTTTACTTTTTGATATTTATAAGTTGTTTTTTCTAACAAGTTAAATTAACCTGATACAGCCAAGGAAAACCTTGAGATATATTCTCTTCACAACTAACTGCTACTTGTTCAATACCTTCAAATACACTCATCAAACGATATCCTGACCAATGCTGCTATCAAAACTAATAGAGGAATTTCACTGTTTGTAACAGTGAAATAACATCCAGAAATTGAAAAATAAATACTGGTTTTTTAAATGTAAATTAGTGTTGTTTTTTGTTTTATAGCAAATAGTTTCACAAAACGGTTGTTTATTATATATGCATATTTGAGGTGGCCATCAAATGCCTATCTGGTTCTACAAGAATTAATTAAACACCTGATACAGCAATTATGTTATTCTAAAGGTTACTGTTCATCAACATCACTCAAAATTATTGTGATAAGTGCTGCGAACCACTACATTTAACCCATGTTTAGTAGTCGAAATAATTTCATAAGCAAAGCATCATTTTGTATCATATGTATTTTTAATATAGTATATTATATGGCAAAAACTAACTAATCTTGTTACATTTAAACCAACTAAATGGACATTTAGTATCTCAAAAATATTAAATAGCAGTATTCTAAATTTGTACCACACTGTTAAAATTTCATAAATTACAAATTGCTATAGTACTAAATTCATTTACAACACATAACTCACTCATGGTTGCTGAAAGGAAGCCTTATCAGTAGCCATCTAAAATTAAATTACCTATAAACATGAAACAAGTTATGGTAATCAGAAATTTGTACTTTTTGCTTTATTTATTACACATGAACATCAAACTTACCCTTAAACCACTCTCCGATTTGATTCCCATTATAGATAAGACGGTTTCATATAGAATAGCATTGCCTACATTTTTACTTGTTTCTGTATTTGTAGCTACCTAAAAATCAACACAAAAACATATACAAATTTAGTTTTATTCATTCTTTAAGATATTTAAATCAGTTAACCATTTCATATTTTTCACATGTAATTTGGTATATGCAGCTTTGAAAATCCTATTATACTTGTTTCAAAAGGTCTTTAAAGTCTTCTACAAAATAAATATCCTACAAATTAGTTGCAAACAACCCCACAAAAGTTTCTCCTGGCATAATTAATTTCTTTTAGAAAAAAGGTGAATATGTTTTGTTTTTTTAAAGTTACCTGCTACAAATTCTAAGTATGCTCCAATCTGAAAACACTTGAATACAAACTCAAGTTCCAAGGGAAATGTACTAGAATGTGGAATACTTCTTAACATATTGCCAAAACCAGTAAATCCAGTTTAGCATTCCTACAAAAACTAAAATGTTTGTAATATGGGCTGCATATTTAGATTTTATTTAAAGAAATGATATTTATTTCCCATAAATATTACATTAATTAACAAAAACGAAACTGAGAAATTGTTCACTTCTGTAACTTAATTTCTGTATAAATTCTTTTGTAAATCACTTGTTTTTATGAAAATCCATAATTACCAATAATTCATGGATCTTGCAGTCAACAATTGAGTATTTTCACTGTTTCAATTGACATTAGATAATATTTTCTCTATTTAAAGTGAAAAGAATATTCTCTGTTTCTCCTGCTTACATTTAAAATTAAAGTTACATAACAAGTTTTTCAATGTGACTGGCAAAGAGACAACATATCTACAAGTTTTGTAACCAATTCATTAATCCAGTGTTTTCTTGACACTAATTACAAAACGAGCAATAAACGTCAGGGTGTGCTTGTTTAGTGTGATAACATTCAAGTAAAACTGTAAACTACTAAATATTAAGGAGTCACTCATAATTTTTGACACTTTCACAAAGTATATTATGGGGGAGGAAGAGAGAAAGACAGGAGCTTGTGTACACCTTTCAAAAAACCTTGAAAGGAAACTGTCATTTGCAACTAATAAGTAACTTGTTAGTGTTCACCAGTAGCAACTCTGGCAAACTTGAAGATTTAAAAACCTCATTTCCAATTCCCAGTGCCCCATTTATGATGATTAATATTCAATAATTTTTCTTGAAAATAACTTTGCTATTTTTTTGTATATGCTATCACATGGAATCATAAAAAAGGCATATTTTGAGCCCACTTGAAAATGCTAAAAACTGTGAATTAATCACAGCATATAATTTACAATCAATCACTCTGATATTTATGCTTGTAAAAAGGTAATGTATTTTCCACATGCCTCAGACTACCACATATTCAAGAAAAGATTACAACAAACTGATTAATACTTACTCATTTAAATAAAGATGTTAAGTTCAAACTTTTCTAAAATTATTTTTATATATTTTAACACAACTAAATTTTTGCAGTAAGAATACAATACTTGTGCCAAAATGTCATTCATAATTTCACTGGTTTCATCATCCTGTTTTCCTAACACTCTAAGCAGTCTCAAGATTTTCACCTGAAAAAAACAAAAGTGACTTCCAGTAAAAAAAGTTGCACTAAATAAAAAATACACAAACTAACATAATTTACCTTTATATAGGGTGCATGCAATATTTAAGGCATGCTCAAATTCAGATATCTAACCATAGAATTGTTTAACGTAAATATGACAAGTTATATCATCACCATACAGCTTAAACAGGTTCCATACAGACCCAAGCTGAAAAACTTTCAGGAGTTTTTCAGAACATTTTCTGAACTAAGCCAGTAAATTTTCAGGAACAACCAAGTGAATAATTGTAAACAAAAAAAAAAAAAAGACTTTAGTTACAAAAATCTATTAAGTCATTAATTCTTACATGCAAATAGGAATATCTTATGTAAATTAAATGTTTAAACTATTTTTAATTATTCTGTGTTCAATTAACTGCTTCAATGTCTTTAAACTTTATTTTTTGACCAACTGTAGCTTACACTCATTGTCATCATTTATACTCTGTGAAGTATTATTTTTGTGATTGGCTGTTTTCCTCAAGCTGGATGATTCTGTTACAAAGGTCAAATTAACAGTAATCTCTGTTTTATCACCCTATGCATCAGAATATTTTGCAAGTTCCTCTATACATATACTTTCTGAGTTTTTCACTTTCTACATTTTTTCTCATAAAGCTGTCAATTCCCACCATTTGTCAGTGTTATTTAAATAATGCAATTTGCTTGAAACCTCCGTATGGTTTTTAAGTGCAGTTTTATCCATATTCAAGATGTCAAAGATTTTCTTGTACACACTGCAACCATCATTGTGTTTTGCTGCACCATCATGTACAAGCCAATATGCATATTCTAGTTAATCAAGCCATGATGCATTAAATGAGGATTTCCCACCAAGCATAGCTTTAATGTGTTTTACAGGTTTGGTCAGGCATCAAGTTTGATAAATCAATGCTTTGTTAAATTTCACAAACCCACAAATCACCTTTTGTTAAAATTTCATTGGGCATGCACAAGCTGTTAATGATAACACAGACAGCATTTTATTTGGCAATGTTTCTCACAGGCATACAGTAGCTATTGTAGCTTAAGTCCTTGCATATAATGTTTAAAAAAATAGTCCATTTCATATGAACAGTAAAATTTTAGGCAATTTCAGAAACCTTTATACATTTCCAGAAGGCATACACACTCTGTAAAATGTAGAAGAAATGTACACATATCTTGAAGCCCATAATGATAATTATAGCCTTATAAAAAATACATCCATTCAAATGAGTATTGGTACTGTTTCCATGTTTTGATTCTGACAACAGTTTGTGTTACATAATTTGTAAAACCAAAAAGTATTAGTAATATTACAAAAGATGTTCATCATACAGTAAGAGAAGAGTATAAAACCCCTGATGTTAAAAAGCCAGTTCAGATTGCATAGCCATTAACTCTACATCATCAGCATTGGTTCTTTGCAACTAATCAGTTTCTATGAAGCTACAGATAGTAATGTTTACTATAATTCTGGATTTATTAAGAACATCTTCACAAAATTTGGTACACTGAGCTTTCACAAAGCAATATGAAAGTGTTGTACACAAAAAGTCATACTTTTTAATAATATAGTTTTATTAAAAATGGTCTTGGAATTTACTGAGTCACTTTGACTTAGATGCTGACTAGTCTGAGTGCAAAGCAATTT